>NC_133353.1:24718289-25018289 GCF_030506205.2 Paramisgurnus dabryanus
AGAATAAGCAACCAATAACTCACCTCATCTTTACACTGGAAAAGATACTCACTTCCATCTCCAAGTCTGAGAGTATACCAAAAAAATTTAATGAGGATAAACAGTAACACACCTCATAATATTTAAATTTTATTTCCAAATAAACCAATAATCTTACCGCAGTTTAAAAACATGCTTCTTTTTCTTGTAGTTGGTCAACACCTCGCATGAAGCATTAGTGAGGCTCAACTGATGCTTATCGTGGTAGGGAACATCATGGCTAAAGCTCTTAGCATCCTTGTAGGCTAAGATTTGTCCAGGTTTGAGCACACAGTAAAGGTTGTACCAAGACCTAAAACAAGAAGTGAAAGTTTACTTAATTGTTAATAAAAAGGTTTTCAACTATAAAGACTTGGATGCTTTAAAGGGACAGTAAGTAGGATTTACCCCCATGTAGTGGTGAAATTGTATTTTGCATTCAAACGAATAGTGCTCTCTATAGCGCCTCGCATTTCCAAATGCGTGTTGCAACTACAGTAGCCGTACTCACTGATCTCCTTGTCCGTTTCAACTGGTTCACGCGTTTGAATGAAAACGCGTTGTGGAAACGCATTGGTAGCCTGGTGCTTTTTGTCCCTCTCTGCTAGTATAGTTAAGTCAGATCATTGGCAGAGGTCATTTGACACCAACAAGGACATATTTATGAATAAAGACATTGATTTTTTTGATTAATAAAATCCTTCTTACAGTCCCTTTATTTTTGCATTCTACTAGTAAATCCATTGATAGAAACACATACAATTTTTTAATTACTTCAAAAAAATCCCACCATGTAATACTCATTTTAAGCTGTGGAGGCCACCATTATGTTTCGCGCATAGTGCTGGGTCAAGGACGTGTAATGGTTGTCACGAAATATTACTAGTACAGTTTACTATAGTGAATAATTTGGTATCTATAGTTTTTCTACTATAGTCTACAATGTGAAAATGTTTTACTTCCCATTCCCACCTTCTTACCTTTCAAATCGTCTTTATTTGGATCATCTTCATTTGTGTGTTTTCTGTTTTGTTCATAATTTGTAACTCTCTGGTTTATATCGAAAGCGCTGAACAAAGGATGTTGATGTATTTTAATGGCATGCAGGTGTCAAGACCACATAGGCCTACTGCAACTTACTGTCTGTGTACATTTATAACTCTCATTTTCTGTTTCACATCAGTTTACAATCTACTAACTAAATACTTGTTAACCATAATAGAACGGGTTATTGCAGCCTAGGGTTGCCAACTTTCTTACTCTGAATACGGGACAAACGATGGCCTGCCGCAGCAGTGCACATATCAGTGCATTTAAGCCATTTGTCAAAATGATAGCTAATCTCCTAATTAAATATTATTAAATCTTATACCTTGGCAATAGGTTTATTAATAGTTTGTTCATTTACTTCTAAAACAGACCTTGAGCTATTACCTTTCATATCTGTCTAAAACAAAACACATGTGACTCCCGCACTAAGAGTAAAAAAACGTTATCCCCTTCATGTTTAAAGCAACACTATGTAGTTTCCATGTAAAAATGACTTACAGCTCCCCCATGTGGTTGAAAAGCGCAACAGTGCCTGGTATCAGACACTCTTCTGCAAGCAGGGGGAGGGGCGGGGCTGTGTTTCCTACCCTCCACCGCCACTTTCAGAGTGTGCTTGTAGCAGCTAGGAAGCTGCTCAGGTTGAAAGTTGTTCTATTACTGAAATAATTTTAGAGACATTATTTAAAGGTAAAAAAACTACATAGTGTTGCTTTAACTTATGTGTGATGAACTAAACTAACATAGATTCTGTAAGCTGTAGTTTTGCAGAGTCAAATAACAGTTACTGTAATTAAAACACACTAACAGGCTGTCGATCACGAGAATTTCCTAACAAAGTTGGAAATGACTTGGGGCATGAGGCGTTTTAGGCAGGTCTGGATCATTTCTTCAGAATTGAGACCGAACTTTGTAACTATGCAGATTTTATACATGCACAAACAGCTAAATAACGCACCATATAAAAAAATAAAACATGAAATCGTATTGTTTATCGTATATCTGATTGTGCTTGAAGGGGTCTGTGATTGGATTAAAGCTATCGAGATCATTCCTAAGTATCGTGATCAGCACTGCTGCTGTTGCTGCTTGTGCGCCGAAAGAACTGACAGGTGGATGACATCAAGGTACCGCGAGAGAATTTCTATAGCATTCTCCTCTGTATGATTTCTCGAATCGCTTTCACAGAATTTTGATGTTATCTGCCGCTCCGCTCTTGTGGCGCCCCATGAAAACGAACTGTCGTATCAGTCACTGGTTAGATCAGTGTAGGAATAAAAAAAACTGGAGGCCCGGTACGGGACAAATAAATTAGGCTCAAAATACGGGACGTCCCGGCAAATACAGGACAGTTGGCAGCCCTATTGCAACCTTTTGACGTCATGTGGCCTCTAGTGAAATTTGTACTGTTTTTAATTTCACATGTGTTTATAGTCAGGGTAACCTTTATCATTCACAAGGTTAAAATCATAAATCTAACCTGTTGGATGCTTTTTTATTGGGTCCCTCCATCTCATGTTTGCGGGCTAAAGTTCCCTCCAACAGGGCTGGCTGAACTTCTAAGGTCATAGTGGGAAGTGTGGAAGCCTCTTCTGTTTCTTTGGTGACCTGTATGGATGTAGAAGGGTCTAGTTCTTGCGAGCCACTTTCTTGTGTCTCTGACACCAGTGGTACAGTAGATTCCCCTGCTGTGCCATCAACTCCAAAGGAACTAGGCTCTATTACTCCAATTCCAGACTAAAAAGAATACAAGCACAGAGCTTAGGAACAAATTCAGAAAATCATAACACATATGTTATAAATTGGAAGACTGTAATTATATTTTCAGGTACTATGTGCTGTTTTGCACTTGCTAACGTGAAAATGTACAGTTTTTCTGCACTGATCATGTTAGTATAATATGAAGAATTTAAAAAAATTTAAGATATAGTTCACCCCACAATGGAAATTCTGTCATCATTTACTCACCCTCATGTTGTTACAAACCTGTATTCATTTCTTTGTTCTGCTAAACACAAATGAAGATATTCTGAGCACCATTGACTTCCATAGGAGTATTTTTCCTACTATGGATGTCAATGGTGCTTTTGTTTCCTGCTTCATTACAAATATATTCCAGATCTTCAGCAGAACAAAGAAATGTATACAGGTTTGTAAAAACATGAGGGTGAGTAAATTATGGCAGAATATTTTTTATGGGTAAACTATACCTTTAAAAGGACATTTTTATTGTCCTTTTATTGTACTTTATTTGAAAATATACTTATTTTCCAGCTCCCCTAGAGTTAAACATTTGATTTTTACCGTTTTGGAATCCATGTAGCCATTCTCTGGGTCTGGCCACTTTTAGCATAGCTTAGCATAATCCATTGAATCTGATTAGACCATTTAGCATCACGCTAAAAAATAACCAAAGAGTTTCAATATTTTTCCTATTTAAAACTTAACTCTTCTGTAGTTAGTTACATTGTGTACTAAGACCGATAAAAATTAAAAGTTACGATTTTCTAGGCAGATATGTTTAGGAACTGTACTCTCATTCTGGCATAATAACCAAGGACTTTGCTGCCGTAACATGGCTGCAGCAGGCGTAGTGATATTACACACTGCCCGAAAATAGTCTACTGCTATGTAAAGTCACTAAGGGGACTATTTTCGACTGCTGTGGGGACCTGGAAAATGAGAATATTTTCAAAAAAAGTGGAGTGTCCCTTTAAGAGATGGTCATGAAACATTACATTAAACTGACCATAGATGGTTCTTCTGTAGTGTAGAGTTGTGAAGAGTCCTCAGCAAATCCTGTGTCTTCTTTTCTAAGGGACATGAGTTTAAAGGTCAAACCTTAATTTGGAATATGTAACATGAAAATGTTCACAGTTCTTATATTTACCTGCTATCTTTCTCCACCTCTTGTTTGTATTTTTGCATTTCCTGTTGTTGCTCTCGAATTTTCAACAGCTCCAACTATAATAGATTATGATTAAAAGTCAGTAAGTTAAAAGATCAAGATTTTTTGATGATAATTTGAGAGGTGCTTGCCCATACAAAATTTGCTGATGCTATAAATTCCCATTGTTGCTTGATTATTGCTACAGTGCA
The DNA here is from genome assembly GCF_030506205.2 of Paramisgurnus dabryanus. Taxonomy (NCBI): domain Eukaryota; kingdom Metazoa; phylum Chordata; class Actinopteri; order Cypriniformes; family Cobitidae; genus Paramisgurnus; species Paramisgurnus dabryanus. The sequence continues at coordinate 24,722,454 of NC_133353.1, forward strand.
TTAATGGTTTATAGGAGTTTTGGGTGCTTGCTTTCAAATCTAAAATTATTAAATATAATTTCTTTTATATTATTTATACTTTATTATTAATAGCATGGGGCAAGTACTACATCAAAGTTTAATACTCAAAGTAAAAGCAATAGTAATTAAAAAAATACCCACGGTTGTAAGACGTTCCAATGCTGAGAAACGCTCCTCCCACGTAGCTGTGGATTTCTCAAAGGCATCATGCCTCTTAAGCAGTTTTTCAACCTCATCCACCGTCTCGCCCACATCCCTACTAACCACGTATGGTTCCTGAGCTATCAGCCAGGCCTCCGCCACAGACGCATCCCGGGCAAACTGACATACCTCCAACACTAGATGAAGATATATAGTCATTAGAATCTGTAGCGTACATAAACATACCTGTTGGGTACTTCTCATGTCCTAAATTGTGCATACTTGCATTCTAGCAAAAACATAATTGTCTAAATGCACCATGGGAGGAGACAAGACTGCACAGTCTTTGAGGATGCTTTTCACAGTTGCTGAAGCTGCTATATATTTGCTATGCCCCTGAGTGAATGTATCTGTGTCATGTGTAAGCTTACAAAGTCTAAGCCAATCCCATCTGTCATCCCACTTGAGCATCATCTCGTTTCTCTTCTCTGTCATTTGTATCAGCTTCTCCTTGATCTGGAAGGAAAGACGGATATATATTACATTAAGTCGACACAAGTCTGACAGATCCATCACATCAGCCTGAACACATTAAATGTGGACTGGACACTACTTAACCCCATTTGTTTACCTCTGCTGAGTCCTTGTGCCTGCGTTCCAAGAGGGCCTGGCCAAGCTCGATACATTGATTAAATTTTGGCCCACGGGTCTCAATTTCAGCACGGATCCCTTGGTGATATTTCATCAGAAGCTCCACAGAGGATACATCTCTTCAATGAAACAAGAAAAAAACTTGATTACAAGAACTTGACTCATAGACACATCCACTGTAAAAACAACGATAACTTTCCTTACCTTGGTTTTTCCTGGGTCTCTATCTGTTGAATGATGCTTTCCATCCAAGCCAGCAGGTCTCTGACCAAGGTGAAGAAGCGAAATTTGTCTGCTGTTTCTTCCAGACGCTTTCTCCTGCCCTCGCACGCATCCAGAAGTCCCTTCCAGGCATCCACCACCTCTTTTTCAGTGTCCCGAATGGCATTAGCCTGATCTCCTGCATACTGGGCATGTAGCCGAGCTGCGGTCTCCTGAAATTGTTTAACCTGCAAAAAGAAAGCTCTTTGAAATATAATTTTTCCAAAAAATTCATTTTAGTACCCAAGCCAATAGCATGATGATGAAGATCACGTCTTTATGTGCCATGTTGTTTGCCTTACCTGTTTTCCCAGGGAGCTGATGTCCCTCTCAAATGCAGCATGCATGCGGTGGAAAGACTCCGCTTTGCTAAAGTCCTCTCCCAGGTCATCAGGAAGCTCATTCTTCTTTTCCTGGATGTGAGCAACCAGCTCCTTCCCATCATAAAAATACCTAAACAAGTTTTCAGAACATTGCTTGTCATCCTTTAACATCTAAACAGCAGTGATACAAAGCCATATAAATATATACATAGTGGTTTATGATGTTGTTTATTAGTGTCACATACTGTAGTGTCTTCTAGTCTTAAACTGTATACCATACAACACTTACAATCGCATCAGTAAAAGCATTGTAAAATGATAACTATAATAGTACGCTTGTTTTGCATTAAATGCAACAAGTCAGTATGTATAATATGATCTGATGAAAGCACATCTGATTAAGTGACACCTTATACAGTCAGTTCTCCTATACTCACTTCAGCAGGTCATAGGAAGCTGTGAGGAGCTGGGCACGGGTGTCGACGAGCTCCAACAGATCTCCCCAACTCTCATTGATTCCATCCTTCCATTCCGCCATAGTGGCCGCTTCACTGTGGCCGGTTTCGATCATCTCGTCTATGGTCCGATTCACAACATCTACACGTTCTTGACCCACTGTCCCCGTCTCCCGTGCAAATTCCCGAAACTTGTCTCGCAGGATCTAAATAAAATTTTAATTAGTGGTGCTGAGTATGCAAGTTTGTATGGTTTTTGTGTAAAGGTTGTAATATGCTTCTGTTTGTAGGGGTGTTTTACCATCACGTGGTCAAGGTCTTGGCCCATTTCTTGTGAAGAGGCCACAACATCACGTTCTGCGATCCAGTGTTCAAGATCCTCCACTTCACGGCTCAGCAGGAAATGATGGTACGTGTGATCCAGCTTCTTTTTGCGGTCCTCTGATAGCTCCTTCAGCCCTGCATACTGCTTATCAACCTGTCCTTGCCTTCGAATGATGGCCTCACTTCATATACAGACAACAAATTACTCTGTTATAAAGTTGTCCATCAGTTTTGGATATATTAACAAACAATCATTTGATACTTTGTATTAAAGCATACCCATCAGGGTGCTCTTCAGCTAGCATCTTCTGTGCGCGGTCTGCCAACTGCTGGATGTAGTATGCATAGTCGTCTACAGTCTGCTTTAGGAGCAGGTGTCGCTTTAGCATGATCATAGCACTCTGCTCATCCTACAATGTGGAGATATAACAGTCCAGTTAAATCAGATTTAGCATTTGAAGCTGATTGTATGAGTTTGACCAAACTACCTGGGATACTATCCTATTGTAGCTAGGCACATACTGTGTTGTAGCTCTTACCTTGGCTTTCTCCTCAGCAATCATGTAAAGTTCTTGTTCTCCGATCCAGGCCTCAGCCTCATCTGCATCGTTGTAGTACTGTTGGGCCTCATTGGAGCCGTAGAGTCGTGCTCTCCGTTTGGCCATCTCATCTTGCAGCTTGGCCCAAACCTCTTGAAGTTTCATCATCTCTTCTGACATGCGCTCTGCCTCTGGACTACCCTCTGCTGCTGCCACCATTCGCCGTCCACGCTCTAACACCTCATCAATACGTGGCTGGTGGCCGTCAATCTCTTTTTGTAGGGACTGTAAGGTACAAGAATAGTTACCATCACCATGAAAAGTCTATTCCTATCTCAAGGCATTTCGTGTTATAGTCACGAAATATTTGCTTTATTTATATGTGTTCATTGACATGATTTTCCTCTTTAACCCCAGAGACAAGGGTAAGAAAATAAAAAATAAAATTAGAAAACAATTCATAAAATGACACGAAAAAGAAGTCTTGCTTGAGGACACAAAAAAACTTTTTGTGTGGAAATTTGTGCTGAAATTCGCAAAAAAAAGAAAAACAAACAAATGCGAATTAGGTGCGTTTCCATCAAGTTGTTTGAGCGAATGACAATGGTATTGGTAATCTAGTAACCAAAAGTAAGTAAAACAAGGCACGTTTAGAAAATGTAGACAGGATTGCATTTGGTTACAATTTGGCAAGTTATACATATACTACTGGTGTAGCTTGTTATTGCCAAACGTCAAGCCCCATATTTGGGAAAAAACGTCAGCTGATACAGCTAGACGATCAGTCACGTGGGTTTAATGTTCGTTACGTCCGAATTTCTTTAGCAAATATGTTTCAATCTCCCATTATTCACATTTGCTCTTTTTCGCATAAGTCAAAAACCACCTCAAGCGAGCTAAAAAACTTTTTGGCGAATTAAGGGATTTTTTTATTTGAAATATGCTGGTTCCATCACTCTTATGCAATACTTCAAAATGTGCATAAAATCAGTGTGATGGAAACCTAGCCAGTGACACAAATAAAAAATATCAAAATGCCTTCAGATTGGATTAACAATACACATTTTGAATGTCTCTTCTATCTGACACATTTCTGATAATTTAAAACAGATGCGTTTGATCCTATATGTTGGATTTATATTGAAGTGTGTGTAGGTCTGAGGAGGACAAAATGGAGAACTCACCTGGTTCTTTTTGAGTAGAAGCTGAACAGTCTGAAGATTATTCCCATGGTCTTCAGACATTGCCATTGGTAACCTCTCATTCACCCAGAGCTAAAGAGGACAAATGTAAAGACCATTATGAAGGAGCTTTTAAGAAATATAATTACCAAAAACTTATTTAAGTCATAGTTCTGTCTACTGGGTCTGTACATACTATCTCATCTGCAAGATCTCGGAAAAACTGGTGGACTCCCTTAGCAGCCTCCAACTTGCTTTTGCGTTGGGCGAGAGGTGTGAAAAGTTTCTGGAAGTCACTCTGGAGAAGTTGATGCTCAACTTCAAGTTCAGGCTGGTCCTCTCTAACAGACCCATGCTGCTGTACAGCTTCCTGGAGTTCCTCTAGTTCACGTGCACGATCCCGAATTTGATTCTCTGTGATCTAGTGGAAACGCAGGATAGATATAAACAAAATTCAGTAAGCTATCGTTGGAAATGCAGTCACAACACTCAAAAATATTACTAGCTTTAGGTTAAGCACACCTGATGTTTCTTCAGTTGAATATTGGCACTGGTAAGGTCTTTAACTTCTTCATCCACATCACCCTGGAGCCGCAGCTGCAATTCCGCTAACCACTTCTTCAGGTCAGCCAGGCTCTGGTCAAACAGCTCAGAGCGGTTTGCGTCAAACAGTAACCGAGCCTTCTCCTGTGTGGTACTCTCCAACTTATCCCACAGCTCATGAAGTTTGGCAAGACGGTCCGTAACAATGGGCTCAAACTCAGGCTTGGACTCCATGAGTTCCTGTCCCTCCTAAATATGAACATTGTGCACATTTTTTTAACACCATACCATTAGAGATTGTTGTACAAAATTTGTATATGCATCTTTTTGTTCGATTGCTCAAAATAAATCCCAATACTAGGTGTAAACAAAGCCAGAGACATAAACGTCAACTTTCTGTTTACCTTATCAATGTTATGAAGCCAGTTCTTGTTAGACGCTAACTCTGCCATGAAGGCCTGGTGTTTTTGCCATTTGCTATGAAGGTTACGAGCCTCATCATATGATGTATCCTGTGCAGTCAGCATCTTCTCATTTATCCACAGTGTAAGCTAAAAGAGAGAAGTGCATAATCAATGAATGATATAAAACCTTTGAATATTTATTTGGAGCAAAACGAAAAATCCTGCTCACATCCTGGGTGTTTTGAAGGAAATGCTGAAGGTCCCTGTTGTCGTTGAGTTTCCCTGAGATTTCTGTGGCTTTGTCTCTGTTCTTGTTGTACCTAAAGAAATGGCATACACAAAAACATTACTGGTAAGTCTTCAAAGCAGAATGATATAAGAAGTGTATGTAGTATGTAGTTAAATCTAAACATGGGAAGACATTGACATCATGGCTTTCTTTTACTACTCCATTCTCTCACTGAGCAACACACTTTAACAGAGCAACATAAGCCAATAGATTAGGTTTACTTTTACAGAGAGATCAATACCCACCAAGACAGGCGCCCATCATTTGGAGCTACAGACAGCCAGGGCTAATAGGGGAAATGAAGGTTTCCCTTTTACAGCATAATGCTTCTCTTGCACACTGCTGATCCAGCACAAGTCAAATGCATTGGTGGATAAACATAAACTTTCATGAAGAAACCTAGTGATTTTTCACTAGTTTTGCTGGCATTACTGGATGACACATGTCATGCAATGCAGACAAAGTATTAAAGTCATAATGAAATTTGATGACTTTTTTTAAATATTTTTTTACAAATTACTTAAAAAAATTAATGTGCCCTCACAATCTTTAATCAAATACACAAATCTCATCCCCTCTCGAAACAATCTCTCTTTACTTCCAGTCACAGGGTCTGATGGGTGGGCGAGGCCCAGGAAAAGATCGCAACGATTAGCAAATAGACTTTCTTTAGAATTTGTACGAAAGCATTAAGTTTATAGCCCAGTGATGGACTGGTCATCTATCCAGGGTGTTTCCTGCCTAAGAACCAAGATGCTCGGATGGGCTCCAGGCATCCCAAAGGACAATTTAGGTTTGGAGAATGAATGTATGTTGAGCTTATGAAGACAGTGATAAAACAAATACAAACCTATCCTCAATAGAGTCCATCTTGTCTTTCACCCTTCCCGAGTAAAGGTTTCCACTATCCACCAGCCTCTGACCGGACTCCAATGTGCTTAATATCTTCTCCTCATTTGCATTCATGGTGCTGACAAAGTCCTCATGCTTCTTCAGGGCCTTCTCTGCACCATCTAGGGTGTCAGGTTTGTCTACGTGGGCTAGAGTGTATTCCTTTTAAGAAGTATGGGGGGGAAGATGAAATGCCATTTAGAGAGATCATGAACAAAGTTAATTAAATAGTTATGGTAGCCCTCAAAGTTGATCAATATTGCCATTTTGAAATTAAATGTATACCTGGTTATTTAAGATGGCCTCAGCTTGTTTGGCATCCCTCATAAACTGTTGGAAGCCAAGCCCCTGATCTAGGAAGTTCTTACGGCTGTCCCACATCTTGTGCAGTTCATCCCAACCCTTATCAAGACCCCCCAGCCTCTGCCCAAGCTGCTGGTACTGAGGATCATCTTCTTGCCCCTGAATGACCGCTGCTCCCGTGTCCCTTACACGATGGTAATCTTCCTCATGGCCATCCATGTCATCCTTTACAGCATCATGAAGACTCAGGAACTGCTCAGCCTCTGGTAAACCATCGGGCATGTCCTCGGATGCAATAGCTTTTTGTGTCTTGAACAACCAGGCCTGAAAATCATCCATATCCTGTAGGAAGGTTTGCAGCTTGCTGACCTCCCCAAGAGAGTCTTCACGTTCTTTCAGTGTGTGTTTTAAAGTGTCCCAGGCAGCGTTTAGCTCTGACTGTCTACGGAGGATATCAAAAGCATTGTCTGGATGGTCCTGGATAAGCTTCTGGGCCTCACCACGCAGAAAGTCCAACTTGTCTTGGATGGCAGCAAGATCTCTCTCCATACCAAAAAGCTTCCTCTGAATGGTTATCACTGCAGCCAGGTCGTTTCCAAGGTCTTGCGTAGACTCGATGACTCGAGTCTTCTCCTTTATCCATGACTGTGTCTCATCACAATCAAGATCATAGTTGTGTAGACTGAGGGCTGAATCTACTTTACGCTTCTTATCTTCCACCATTGCTTTAAAAGCTTCCCACCTATGAGGTAAAAAGGAGAGAAACAAAACAAATCATCCAAAGAGAATTTTGAGAATGATTACAAATAAAGAATTGAATAAGTCTTACCTCTTATTAAGACGAAGTTGACAGTCTTTCACTTGTTTTGTTTGTGGATGTCTGCTGTCTTCAAGTTGTTTGGTTGCTTTATTTACATCATCAACCCTAGCCTGGATATTACCCATTTCTTGAGCAAGGATGCTTAACCTGCAAATTAACAGAAGAATGGTATACATAAAATAAACTATAGATTTTTTATATAGTCTTTTTAATGCAGGGTCCTAGAGACCCACTGTTCAACCCTAATCTAATAACTAATGCAAACTTTTATTTTCTGGTTTGGGTGTCTTTGATTAGGGTTAGAGCTAAATTTCGCAAGTCAGTGGTTTCCAGAAGCAGGATTAAAACATCTTGCTGTTACCCATTTTCCAGTTTAGGAAGCACACTTATTTGCTGTCTCTCTATGTAGTCAAAAGCCATACCTGTTCTGTACAACTTCCAGATCTTCTAACTTCTCGGGTGTCTCTAGTCCAACCAGCCAGGTTTCTTTTTGGCTCATCCAGAGCTCACAAGCATCTGTCTCACTAAAGATAGTATACAATGCCATGGTGTCATCCAGCTTCTTCTTCCTCAGGTCTGAGAGGTTCAGAAGCTCAATATACATATTTCGGATATCCGTCAGACGGCCTTGAATATCCGGTGTGTTGCTCAGCTCCTCGGGAAGTGCATTGGCCTGTTTAGACAAAGCATCGATGGTGGCTCCATTCTTAGCAGCCTCATCTCTCAAGTCACGATGTTTCTTGAGCAGTCGCTGTGTAGTGTATTCATCATGCCCAATGTCGTCACTGCTCATCTGGCGCATAGCATCAACCAGCCAGGCCTTAAGATCATCAGCATCACCCTGAAACTGGAAGAAGCATTGGGTGTCTTGTAGATTCTGTTTACGGAACGCAGCGAGGTCCTCCAACTGTTGCCACTGCCTCCGCACTTCGTCCATGCGCTGTTGCACTTTGGGGGAACCCAAGTGCTTGGCTTGGATCATACTTTCACCCTCATCCATCACCTGCTTGAGATTGTCGCGCCTGGCATCGAGCTCATCCTCGAAGACACTGTGTTTGCTAAGCAGGACCAGCACACTGGTCATGTCCTTGCCATAGTCGAGAGAAGAAAAGATGTGGTCCTTTTCCCGAATCCAGCTCTCTAGCTCTCCAATTTCCCAGAAAAAATTCCAAAGACGTCGCGACTGTTCAAGACGGGCTTTCCTCTGGGCGGCCAGAGCACACAACTCCTGGTAGCACAGGTCCAAATGTTGTACTCGGTCACGGATCACTTGAGGGTCACATGGTTTGTAGCCTAAACATTAGAGGAAATTGACCTTTTACCATCTTTTACCAATCAACATTATTTAAGTCATCAATTTAGGTGTCAAAACTGTACTCACTGTCCCCATTGGCAAATTTAAGGGCAGCTGCATTGGCCGATCGTACTCTTTCCGCCTGCACCGCAATATCAGCCTCTACCAATGAATGTTTCTGCAACAAGTCTTCTACCTCCAATAAGTGTTTCCCAAAGTCAGGGGACAAAAGCCGGCCCTGGAAAATAAATGCCATATAACAACAAAGATATTACAAATGACGCTTTGCATGTGAATGCAATAGTCATGTAATACACAAGTTCTTTATACCTTCATCTCATCCATCCAGCTAATAATGTAAAGCATCTCCTGGAATATTCTCTGAAGCGTGAGGTTCTTCTCTAGACGGCCTCTGCGAGCTTTCAGAAGCTCCTGCAGATAGTCCCACAGCCTCAGTATGTTGTCTTTTCTTACATCAATGCGCTTAGCATCATGGTATCGCTCTTCTTCCAGTTCTTTAGAGAGCGCCACCAGAGCCTGGACACGTTCTTCATAAGCAGCAATGTCAGTTTCAATGGCATCGTGTTTCTTCTTTGCTGCCTCCACTGCTGGTAAGTCATAGCCAAAGTTGTCCTATACAGTAGAGAGCAAAATAATGAGAATTTAATTATTTTTCATACGCAGCCAGATAAGAATCCGTAATTTACAGCTTAAAGGTGACACAGAGCCTGTGGTTTGTGAGTTACCTGAGAAACTAGTCTCTGATTCTCCAGAAGCCAGGTCTCTCTCATGGATGCCTTCCTGTCAAAGCGACGAGCCATTTGCTCCAGCTTCTCCTGCCTGATCAGTTCATCTCTTAGGACTCGCTCACGGTTGTGCTCTGCTTTCTCCAACCGCTCCCATGCCTGATTGAGATGGCAAACACTCATTCACGAATCACTTTACTGCAATTCTGCGCAAAAACATGTCACTCAAGTTATCTCACCCTATTGATATCAGACACCAGTGCCCCCTCTTTCGGTGTGTAGACCCTCTGGTTGTTGGCCCTCATTCTACTCTGGATGGTGAACAAGAGTACTTCCAAGTTGCCTTTTTCCTGGAATCTAAATAGTAGGAAATACGTTAAAGTTAAATATAGTTGCTTAACAGTATATTACAACATACATAGAATTATGTTTGTGAACAGTCTTAATTACTTGGGTGGTTTTTCCACAGTACGGTAAGAGTTAAAGGCTTGCAGTTGCTGTTGGACGCCTGTAAGAGAGTTAGCCAGCTTGCGGTTGTTTAGCACAATGATGGTTTGCTCAATCCATGTTAGCAGGTCTGAAGACAGCGACTCATACTTCTCAATCATCTTTTCTGTTTCAATGGCCTGATCCAGCACCTAGAGAATAAGAACACCCATTCATGTAAATGTCCTCTGGAATGAAACATGTATACACATAGGCTCACAAACACTTAAATGTCACACCTTTCCAACTCGCTTGCCCTCGACTGCCAAAGCTTTCATCTTGGAGAAGTAGTGGTAAAATGCCACAACATATGTGATTATGGACTTCTCGTCTGGGTTCTCGGTAAAAACATCTGCAAACAACACAATATCAATATGTTATCTCCATTATCTTCATCTCCAGCAGCCTCATTTCTCAAGTCACAATGTTTCTTGAGCAGTAAGCAGTAAGTGTTCAGAAGGTGAATACTATTACTTACCCTCTGGATCAAGAAGCTTGGTGACCCCAAGCTTTTGTTCAGCTACATTAAAGGCCCGCTGAAGATTGTGGGTGGGGTTGGACTTCTGTAGTTTGCTGTAGTCCAACAGATCTGGCCTAATATAGTGAAATAAGAATATAAATAAGGAAAACCGTCTCTATGTAGTTGTTTTGCTACTTTAATGAATAGGAAAAGAAAGAGAAAAGATTCGGGAAACGTGCCAGTCAAAAAAAGTTATTGGTCAGAGGTTTCAATACAGTAGCTCAATGGTCACAGCATGTGTACTAACTACTATAGGTCCATCAACTGGCTTGTTCCTTATCTAATTATTTATTACCTGTGTTTGTGTATAAGAGCATTGAAAGCCATTCCGTCCTTCCAGCTTGTGGTAAAGTTGGTAATGTTAACATTGGGGTACCTGCAGATACAAAACACCAGCCACATGTAATCATTTTTCGCAAAACAAAATTGATTATTGGCAATAAGATTTATTAATACTACTGTGTGACAAGTGCTGTCCTACCCTGCCGTCTTCATCTGACACCAGAGGAGCAGAGCATCTTTGGCTGAGCGGGTCTCCTGCCTGCCTGTCTTGTCAGCTTGTCCTGTTTCTACGACAATGTCTTGAATCTGTATGCACAAAAACATTTAGACAAAAAAAAACATTGATCTACCATTATGTTTTTAGAGTATTACTTTCTCAACTAGTCATTTCGAAGCATTCCAAAACATAAGGCGTACCTCAGTTGACATTTCATTTACTGTAAATATTACAAAGAGCTAATTCACTTTCAGTATTCATTCTCAGATTAAAAAGGCATTGTTGCTTTATTTAGATCCTGATGTTTGGTACATTACTGTTAAAACCAGCCCTTTTGTAAATTATTAAGCAAAAGACATTATTTGAAGCAGCTGGGCTAAAAATACCCACATATCAAATGTAGAGAATAAAAATAAATACATGCTATATATAAACACAAAAACTATCCAGTAGGTCTTCTTTAAAGTTCCCATGAAATCAGCTTGACGGCTTGGGCAGAGCACTTGTCAACCCCCTAACTGTCAGTCTGCTGCTAGTCCTAAATGCCTACTTTTCTATATCCAATCGAATCACGAGCCATGCCCACTATTTTCCTGGTGTGAAATTAAGTTTTGTGAAATATGTCACAATATGGAAGTCGATTGCGACTTCATGTTGACGAGGACTTTATCATATATTCCGGACTCTAAGTTGCCCTTTTTTCATAATCTGACTGATGCTGCATCTTATAGTCAGGTGCGGCTTGTAAGTCAGTATGAATTAATTTTGACATTTATGAGGCAAGAGACATCATTACCGTCTATAGCCGTGAGAGTTCGCTAAATGCTGCTCCTGTATTTATGTAATTAAATGAATTTAGTGATGTGGAATGTCGAGCCTGCGAACTTTAAGCTCATTAGCTTGTTCGGTTAATTTAGCCTATATTCAGCCATCCAGGTATGTTCAGTATGCTATTGTGTATCGTGTAAATAACTGATAATGTTACGTTAACATACAGACACCTATTCAGCCTGCTGTTCTGTGCAATAGTAGTTGAATAACTTGCCTTTCCAGATTAAATGTCTGTTCTTTGGCTTGGATTTTGTGAAATAATTTTCTAAATAAATGCAACGTATAGTCCACTGTGACTTATATATGTTATTTTGACCTCATGACGCATTTTTGTTTGATGCCGCAGCCGCGACGGCGTATGTTCCGCATCAGTTTTTATTTATACTTTGCGTTGTCGTCGGCGTTGACGTGCAAACACATGCGGTCTGGTAGGCAGTATATTTACAGCAGTTTTTTAAACTGTTTTGTCAGCTGAACCCCCTTGACGTAAATTACATAATTGAAGTACCCCTTGAGATTTTAAGTACATATTTAAATAATTTGATAGCATATTTGCATGACTTTAACTTCGAAAACAATAAGATTTCATCTAGTAATATTTTATAGTTATAGTTGTTGTTATTATTAATTGGTAATTTTCTCTTTTGGCACATACAACCTATCTGTCTATTTTGCATGAGTTCTCAGTTTTCTCATAAAGTGCTGTGAAATGGTCACATGACATGTATATATATATATATATATATACACAGTATAGTGAGTGTCTTATTTAGCTATTTTACTGTAAAATTATTTTTTTTATTTACGTGATTTATTTGTAATTTATACATTTTTTTTTGTGCATCAACTGACAAACCCCCTGTAATTCCCTCGCGAAACCACCAGGGGTTCACCAGTTTGGGAAACCCTTCCATAGGATTGATAAAATGGTCTTTAATCCATCCATCACGTATTGATTTATACTGAATCATTTATGTTTTGTTATTATGTACAACAAATAGTTTTTGGATGCTGAAGTGTGTATTTTAATGGGCTACTGAATTATGAGCTGACCTGGAAGCGAAGGATGATGGTCCAGATAAGGCCCAGAATAAGGCGGTGATTCCCATCTACTATATCATGTGATCCCATGTTCTCTAAGTGAACCCTCTGTTCCTTTAGAAACTGCAGAGCTTTGTCCACATTCTCCAGACAGTGAATCCTCATTCTGCCTTTGGTTGGCTTGGGCTGATGGGCAAAAAGGTTTAAAAGATGTTACCTTAAAAATGTAGGTCAAATATTGTTCCTGTGGTGTTGCATCATTATAAAATGAACTGTATATACTTCTTACCAGTCTCTCGCCTGACAGAACCTCCAGTAGTTTGATGAGCATTCTTCCATCCCGCAGGTCCAGATAGAGATCTGAGATTCGGCAGCTGACTCTGGCTAGAATCGAATTCACCCATTTTGTGAAGGTCTTCTTCTGGACAGCCTCTCGTTCATCTGAAATCGACAATGAGGTAAACAACATTTAGCTATGTATGTGACATGCATTGCCATTGTCTTATTTTAACACTCTGAAAAGGCCCTTGATAGCTAATAGGGGACTTTATATTGTCACATTTATACAGTGACTTGCTCAAATGTAGATATTATAATCGTGTGAGGTTATGTATTATTAATTATATATTATATGTATATGTGTCCTTTCTTAGCACCACTTTTGCAGTGTTGCGTTTGTTTTAAGGATCTACCACAAAAAGGGCAAAATTGTGCATTCTTAATGAAATGTTTTATAAAAGATACAGACCCTATGACCACATGAAACAAAAAGACAGAATGTAAGCAAAGACAGTAAAAAGGAAAAATTAAAATGTGTAGAGAATGGAGAGTAGAAAAGATTCGTGCTTTTAAACCCCGAAGCTTGTGGGAATACGAAGACATTACCTCATTACCTTCCCATTTACCATTGAACTGAAAACAGAGAAGCATCATTTTCAGAGATGATTTATAATCTTTAGCCTTGTTCTGTCAAGTTTTACACAATCATACAAAGTCAGTGTTTTAAATCAATCTGATGTTTTGTGCTGTTCTCATCTCCTCCATCTGGATCACACAGCAATGTAGTGCATTGAAAGAATGAATATGCAAATTATGCTTGCAATATTTTTGCATGTGAAAAACCATGCTTAATATTGGTTTTGATGTTTCTTTTGTCTTTTAAAGGGACACTACACAATTTCCAGCTCCTCCGGCCTAGAGTTAAACATTAGATTTTTACCGTTTTGGAATCCATTCACCTGATCTCTGGGTCTGGCGGTACCACTTTTAGCATAGCTTAGCATAATTCATTGAATCTGATTAGACCATTAGCATCACGCTCAAAAATAGCGCAATGATATTACGCAGTGCCCAAAAATAGTCCTCTGCTATTGAAAGTTACTAAGGGGACTATTTTCAGGTGCTGCGTAATATCATCGCGCCTCCTGCAGCCATGGTAGGTCCTATTACGCCAGAATGAGAGTATAGTTCCTAGCGATATCGGCCTAGAAAATCGCAACTTTTAATTTTCCGTCGTTCTTAGTACATGATGTAACTACAGAAGAGTCCAGTTTTAAATAGGAAAAATATCGAAACTCTTTGGTTATTTTTGAGCATAATGCTAATGGTCTAATCAGATTTAATGGATTAGAGTTAGCTATGCTAAAAGTGGTACCGCCAGACCCGGAGATCGGCTGAATGGATTCCAAAAAGGTAAAATTCAAATGTTTAACTCTGGGGAGCTGAGCATATTTTCAAAAAAAGTGGAGTGTCCCTTTAAGACATGCTGTCTTACACTGAAAAAATTTTCTAGTTAATACAACTTTGTTTTATTCAACCTACTTTTTTAAGTTTTGACTTTGAAATTGTTTAACAAAATTTTAAAATAAGATTTGACAAGAAAGCATTACTTGAAATCTGTATATAGTACAAGACCCTAAAAAGCAGTGAAAATACCATATATATTCAAATGTAACAACTATTACCAGTGTTGGGGAAAGTTACTTTTAAAAGTAATGCATTACAATATTAAGTTACTCCCAAAAAAAGTAACTAATTGCATTACTTAGTTACTTTTCATGGAAAGTAATGCTTATGTTACTTTTAAGTTACTTTTGCGTTACTTTTTTTGGCTGAGGCTTGATCTCTATCAGGTCTTGCAGGTGTTTTTTATGACTGAAAAGTTCAGCATTCAGAAATTGCACATTTCATCACAAAAATGTCGAGCTCTGGCCTGCCATCTCAGTTTCTGACTCAAACTGTTCCCACACAGGGGTGTACGCATAATAAAGTGCATAATGTGACTACGTTTAGTTTAATTCAGTACACATTTTTTTTTAAATCAAATTAATTAAACAAAAAAAAGTAACTTGCATTACTTTTTTAAAAAAGTAACTCAAATATTAATGTGTACATTTATAAGGTAATGCGTTACTTTCCTCGTTACTTCAGTAAAGTAATATTATTACGTAATGCACGTTACTTGCGTTACCCCCAACACTGACTATTACACAATCTTTTGTTGCTTTATTATGATTAATTTTATGTAAAAGACTATTTCCTTAACACATTTTAGGACTTAAAACAAAATTTTAAAACCCAGCTAAAATCTTTTGTTTTACCTACATAATGCAAAGAACGTGGAAAATTACCTTGATATCTTTAATACTGACTGTGTAAGGTCGTGTCATTGATTGAAATTAAACTTTGATGCTTCTAATCTCATAATTGGATTATGAGACTTTAACAAGGATTTCACAGACAGTCACAAATATACAACCTGACTACAGAACAAGTTACATCCATGAAAGTAACTGCAGGAGTCAGCTTTTTTAGCTAAAACGGTTACAGTGCAATTTACCATGTTCCCATCCAGAGTAAGGAAAGCTGCAAATGTGTTAAAGCGTAATAAAAGCTTTTAGGCCAGCACCACTACATATTTCATGATCAGACTGCTGCCAAATAGATTCTGCTTCCTGTTAGCACCTTGTACATACTGCAGTCTAACCTCGGCTAAATGATGCTGTCTCTCCATTAAAACAGCAGCGAGTCTAAATACTGAGGTTTCACATCTCCAATATCTCTTTGCTAGCTTACAGAGCAGCTCTGTGAAATATTCATATTGATGGATTTTCCCTGTACAGAATAAGTGAGTCATTGTTTAGAGGGCTTTGGACATACTTGCACAGCTACATAATTATCCATAAAGAATAAGGTACAAAATCTTTGGGATGAAAGAACAAAATGAAGCAAGGTGCATAATAAAGACAATTTGATTGGCGAATGCCAAACTTGCTGCAATGATGCAAAAGAATTTGAATGGTTGTTAAAGGGATAGTTCACCCAAAAATGAAAATTAGGTCATCATTTTCTCATCCTCATGTTGTTTCAAACCTGTATGAATTTCTTTTATCTGATAAACACTAAAGAAGTGTGATAAGCACACAGCTGATTATAACATTGACTACCGTAGTATGAAAAACAAATATGATGGAATTCAATGGATACCATCAACTGTGTGCTTACCATCATTTATCAAAATATATTTTTCATCATTTATCACAATACTTCCATAATGTTTGTTTTCCTACTATGGAAGTCAATGGTTACAATCAGCTGTGTGCTTACCATCCTTTATCAAAATATCTTCTTTTGTGTAATATTGACGAAAGTTTGGGTGAGAGGGGGAGTAGTCAGGAGTGATGATGTTACTGCATGCCAATTTCGAAGCGCTGCAAACTAAGTGCTCTTCCGCCAAATAGTTCTTATTTTCATCCACTTAAAAAATCACCACATTTTGTTTTGTGTCACCATACTTACTCGTGTAACTACTCATGTAACAGTCTTTAAATAGGGAAAACATGGAAGTGTTTGGTGGCTTTTAAATTCATCCTTTTTTGGATCCTAAGGAATGAATGAGGCTAGGCTAAATGCTAACACACACGTGCGGTACAGTACAAAGATCAAGTGCACACACTGAATAAAGCTGGGAATGTATTAAGTTGAGGTAAGAACACAGTAAAATGATGAAAAACGGTGGTGTTTTCCTTTAAGCATCTGCCATAAATAAGAAAAGTAACAATACACCTCTCCTCAACAAGATAAAGTTTAATATTTTATAAAATACCTCTCCACAATGCTTGAGTAGAGGAATAGTAGACATAATGCATTTATACTATATCCATATGTATTTATACTATGAATGCAACTAATAGTCATCAAAAAATGATTTCTCATCTGTTCCAAAGCACTAAAGAACTCTGTCTTCAAAGAGAGAGAGAGAGAAAGCTCAGTCTTGCACAAATTAACAATGACAGTCAACTTCTCTAAAAATAAACAGAGCTGCCAGGAGAAAACAAGTAAAGTTGGAGATCTTAGACGGTGCTGAATACACCAAATCATAGAGAGAGAAAAAGAGAGAGACTGTTTTCCTTTAAAAGGCAAAAATAGCAGTCTGCCAATGTACCAATCACTTCATCATTCAGCAGAAAAAGACAGATGGGGAAAAAAACAAGACCTATTTTTGCCATTCAGTGTTTTCATCATTAAATATTAAGTAGTACGTCACTGAGCAATTGAAGCGTATATACAGCATGAATACTAAAAATTAATAAAGACAAACCACTTATTCATATTTCACCTTAGCCAACAGAAAAAACACCAACCAACCACCTCCCTTCACAACTAATTCTACAATTCCCCTGTGGCAGGGTGGAGAGGTATGCCAGGAAAGACTGCCCTCTGCCAATCTGAGGGCGGGATGAAAACACAGTTGTAGGACGCTACCTTGTAGTTGTCTGAAGCGACCATCCAACATGGAATTGTTGAAGCAGATGTTGGAAGTGCTGTAGCTGAACCATCGCGCTCGTGTCATGCCCCGGGACGGGGAGAGGGGGCATGAGGGCGAGGATCGTAGAGGTGAGGGGCGGTGCCCCTTGGGGGTGCAGGAGGAAGAGGATGACGACGTTGAGATGACCGGAGTTCGAGTCACGGGCGCCGTTTTCGACGGGATGCCCTTTAAAGTGCCGTTTCTTTGTGGAAGATGCTGAGGGTCGCACTTCTGCGTAACGTTGCTTTTTGCACCCCTCCTGCTCTGGGCCCTGTACGTCGGCGGGGTGCTTTTGCTCCGGCTGCTTGGGGCATTGGTCCTGATAGGGGCTTCTTTCACAGTGCTGTACTGTCGGCTGCTGACATCCCGAGCGACTGGAGTAGGTCGGACTGTTATGGTTTCTCTGCTGGTCTTCAGGCTGAGTTTGACCTCCCGCAGATGGGTCTGGGTGACGGGCATCGCACGAATCAGACACGGGCTACTCATTGTCAACCTGCGCAGCCAAGAAAGAACGAGACGACTCGTCTTCCCTCCTTCTGTCTCAGAGTATTCTTGCTCGCCCTCCCTCTCTCTCTCTCTCTCTCTTTCTCTCTCTCCCTCACTTACTCACTTTTCGTTTAGCAGTGATGCTGTTGTGTAGAGTGTTTCTTCTTTACCCCCTTTCCTGACTCCCCCACAACACACACCCATCCAAACAAGATCATCTATAATGTGTTTAAATGGGCGTAGGTGTGTTACCACTGTGTCTTTGTTTTATACAGTGTGATGTCTGTGTGTAAGGGTATGCATAAGCTTGTTTGCCACAATGCATATTACAAATATATAAATAAGTAGGTTATAGTATATACTCAAGGTGTACTTAGTATACTTAAAGAAATACGCATTCTTTTACAAGCAGTAAATCAGTGGTGAGGAATGAGAACCACTCACTCTCTCGTTCTCTCTCTCTAATTGCATTACTGAAAAAGCAGTGCACATACGCTCAGACACAACACATCACATCACACCAACCCTTGCTCAGCAACATGCACTTGACTTAAAGAGACAGGCTAAAGTTGTGTTTACTATCACAAAAGAGAGACATTCAACATACAACACAAAGTAACAAAGCAATCTCTGACACCACAATTTTTTTTTTAATTTATGATAAACCTCGGTTATTAAATAATACAAGGAGTGGTTTCCCGGACAGAGATTAGCTTAAAGGAAAACACCACCATTTTTTAATATTTTATTATGTTCTTACCTCAGTACAGCACCTTGGGCAGCACTGTGCTGTATTTGTGTAATTTATAAATAAATAAACTAAACTGAACTACCTGAACTTAGACAGATAAATACATCCCTATCTTTTTTCAATGCATACACTTAATCTTTGTACAGCGCTTCGTGACTGTGTTAGCATTTAGCCTAGCCCCATTCATTCCTTAGGATCCAAACAGCTACATTTATATGCCACCAAACACTGCCATGTTTTCCCTATTTAAATACCAATTTTTTGGTATTAAGTGCTCTTCCACCATACAATATAGTTCATTTTTTTCCACTTAAAAAATTGCCACATTTTATTTTGTGCCACCATAACTACCCGTGTAACTACTCATGTACTGTGTACTCAATAGATAGGGAAAACATGGAAGTGTTTGGATTAGGGTGGCCATTCGTGAATCGTGCCAGTTCCGCCGGACACGTCCCGAACATGTTTTCGGTTCAAGTCACATTGCTCGACCATATACGTCATCGAGGTTCTTACATTTCAGTTAAAATACATAAAAAAATTAAGATTTATTTCTTTTAAGACATACAATCATTGTAGTTTTATTCTTACCTTGAAATGTAATGGTTGCTTTTTTGAAATTGAACCCGAAATATTAAACCTTGATGACGTATGCGGTCGACCAACGCGACTTTCGGAGAACGCACCCGAACACGTTTGGGATGTGTCCGGTGGAACTGACACGAATGGCCACCCTAGCTTGGATCCTTAGGAATAAATGGTGTTAGGCTAAATGCTAACACATTCACGACACGCTGTACAAAGATTAAGTGTACAGATTTAAAAAAGATATGTAAGTATTAATTCATCTAAGTTGAGGTAAGAACATAGTCAAATATTGAAAAAGGGTGATGTTTTCGTTTAAGCTAGGACTAGGCCTGTTTAATTCAGAACTAATTTTAACAAACATGCCTTACTAAAAACATTACTTGTGTGCATTTTGAGGCAAAACAAAGGGCACGGATGTATTTTAAGATATGTCAGTGCAAGTTGTTTTCAGTTTGGACAACTCTTACATTTATTTTAGTCTAGGACTAGTCTAATCCCTGTACAGGAAACTGCCCCATAGTATATAGCACTGTTGTAGTCGAGTCCAAGTCAAGACCAAGACCAGAGATTGAGTGTCGAGTCTGAGTCAAGACCAAGTCCACACCGAGTCTTGACCGGGCTCGACACTTGGTCTTTGGTTTTGGTCATGACTCAGACTCGACTTCAACACTGGTATATAGTATCAAACTTCTGTGTATAGTTTTTTAGTGAAGTTAATGGTTGAAATCAAACTTTGATATTCCTAATCACATAATAATTTAGATTATGAGACTTCAGCCTAAAGTTTCACAGACAGGGTCACATTTATAAATTCAGACACTTGTTAAACAAAATGACCTATATTGTTCGAAGGATTTGAGTCATTTCTAGGGACTGGAATATTTAGGGTCCGCTGGTGTTTTTTTATTTGTGCTCAAAAAAAAAAGTTTTAGACGTGGGACACAATAGATTTTAAATCTGTTCTGATTTTAAAACCATGGACAGTTTAAAAAAATCAGGCTCAAAATCGGGTTTAAAAATATTCAAGTGTGTAGCCATCCTTAAGGGGTTGTGATTAATTTAATGTGATTAATTTATTTGTGTCCATGGCACGAAATTCAGTTTTTTCGTGCCTTGAGCCCAATGTCTATTTAGTGTCATTCAGCACAAATTTATAAAATAGTTTTTTATGTCTGTGGCATGACTTTCTTTTTCGTGTCATTTTATATATTGTTTTGTAATTTTTTCCCCCTATTTTTAAATCATTGTTGCTTGGGGTTGTGGTTAGATTAGGGGTTTGGATGTACTTTTATGTATGGGTTTCTACATGTTTTTCTTCTGCTTTTAAAACTATTCTCGCCTGGAGTTGTGGTTAGAGTTGGGGTTTAAGTTAGGATGTCTAAAAATGTAACAGAAAGTGATTCTAACCCCAACCCCAAATGACAATGGTAAGAAAATAGAAAAAAACAAAGAGAAAACAATACATAAAATAACACGAAAAAGAAAGTCATGCCATCGACACAAAAAACCATTAATAGAAATTCGTGCGACTGACACGAAAAAGGGCCACATCACGTTGCGCCATGTATCTAAACATCAAACACATTATTTTCTGTGAATGTACACACACTGTGGCGACTGATGGCTGTTTATCCTACATGCGACAGTGCAAGTTTGATTGGTCCCCCTCATCCTCCCCCATATATATATATATATATATATATATATATATATATATATATATATATATATATATATATATATATATATATATATATATTACTACCATGGTACACTTGTGTCACCAAAATGGACAAATGCAGTTGTTGTGAAGAGTGTGCTTTCGAATCTCTCTTGCGATTTCCTTTTGCAATTTCAGACTGATCTTACGGCAAGTCGTGTCATAGTCACAAAAAATTTGATTTATTTGTGTCCAAGGCACGAAATTCAGCTTTTTTTCATGCATTGAGCACGAATGTCTTTTTCGTGTCAGTTGCACGAATTTCTATAAATGGTTTTTCGTGTCGGTGGCATGACTTTCATTTTGGTGTTATTTTATGTACAGTATTGTTTTCTCATTGTTTTTTCCTATTTTCTTACCATTGTCACTTGGGGTTGGGGTTAGAATCACTTTCTTTAATTTTTTTTTTTTAATCAACTCCAGGCGAGAATAGTTTTAAAAGCAAATAGAAAAAGAAAAACATGTAGAAACCCATACATAAAAGTACAACCAAACCCCAAATCTAACCACAACCCCAAGCAACAATGATTTAAAAATAGGGGGGAAAAATTACAAAACAATATATAAAATGACACGAAAAAGACTGTCGTGCCACAGACATGAAAATCTATTTTATAAATTCGTGCTGAATGACACTAAATAGACATTTGTGCTAAAGGCACGAAAAAACAGAATTTCATGCCATGGACACAAATAAATTAATCACATTTTTTTGTGACTATAACACGAACGTCTGTGAGATCATGTTGTGCAATTTAGTACAGTTTATATCAGCAGCGAACCGTACCGCAGTCTACAAGAACCGTACCCAAATCCATTTTAGGCAGATAGTGGTTTGTGAGTGCTTGTGTGAAACCCCTTGTAGCCTACTAAAACATGTGTACAGATGACCCCCGAAATCCCTGGAATAGGGGCTTATAATACTGGTTTTAAAATTTCTATTTAAAACCTGCTGTCTCTGCGAGCAGCAGTCCTCACAGGTGTGCCAGAAATGACAAGCTATTGCAGCCATCCCAGATATCTAAGCTATGGGCACAGACGGGCAGGGCAGCTGTCCAGCTCAGTCCAACAGAGGCATGCTGGATATGTGCAAATGATCTTGGCTGGTCAGGGGCAGAATAGGATAGGGTTCAGCTGCTTGTATGTCTTTAAATCTGTGGGTGTGTGTCTGTCTATGCATGTGCACATTTGTAGTGCTCTGTATATATAAGCAAAAGCAACACATGCTGGGTTTAATGTCACGTGACTCACCTGCCAGTGCTTTAATGCGCGAGCGCTCAAAGAGTCTGGCTGAGCTGTTGTCATTGTCCAGTTCTTCGTCAGAAAGTTCGAAGCGGGTGTTGATGCGGCTGTACTGCTGAGTGATTTCAGCACTGTCGAAGTCTGTGGTCATAGTCGCCATTGAGATGCCTGGGAATGAGAGGGATGGAACACCTCAGCGCGCCACACGGATGTAAGACTGTGGAATGCCAGAGATGGATGATCTGAAATATAAATAAAAAGACAATTGGAATTATTGAATATATTCAACTTTAAAAATAAGCCACACAGTGAAGCGATGGCTCACTTTATGGGTGTAGCTGTGTTGCTGACTGGTTGGGACATGTGCTTCCCACCAGTAGCCTACGTTCATCCCCATATTTTTTATAATCAACACCTTATACCCCTGGTACACATGATTATAATTAAATATCTAAGCAAGATAGCTTCAGCAGGACATCATAATTTGTGTTTTTCATTGGTTGGACAACTCAGCAGTTAGATTATACTGTACATACTGTGGCTCAATATACAGACACTTTAATTCATAACATATAAATGTGAAAAAAAAACTACATTTACGCATTTGGCAGACACATACATTATCCAAAGCCACTTATGCATACATTTTTTGTAGTATGCATGTATTCTGGGGTTTGAACCCATGACCTTTGCACTGCTAATGCAATGATCTACCAGTTGAGCTACAGAAACATTGACTTTTAAAGGAATAGTCTACTCCTTAGACTATTAGACTATTCCTTTAACAAACTATATGACCTTTCAAAATTTCACAAATCTATATTTTTAAACTGTGTATACTGCTAAAATTAAAACGATAACACTGTACAATAATGTTGTATTAGTAAATGCATTAACTAACATAAACAAACAATGAACAATGTAGTTTTCAACATGTATTAATTGTTGTAAATGTTTGTTAATGTCAATATAGTTATTCATGTTAGTTCATAGTGCATTAATTAATGTTAACAGTTACAACGCTTAATTTTATAAATGTATTAGTAAATGCCGAAATTAACGTGAAGAAGTTAATTAATGCTGTAAAAGTATTTTTCATTGCTAGTTCATGTTAACTAATGCATTCATTAAAACCCCATTCACACAGCACTTTGTTCCCAGAAAATTTCTTTTAAAATTGGCAGAGAGGCTTCTGTGTGAGCACAAACACGTCACGTAAATGTTCTGGGGTCGCTCCCATAAAGAGGACCTAGTAACATTGGTGTAACATTGGTGTAACATTCACGGAAAGCAATCTTTGTGAACAAGACACAACAACAATGGCGTAAGAAGCCAGGATGAGTAGTTAGGAGGCGTGTGTCATCGCAATCAGAAGTTATGGTTCAGCTCTTTGTCCAAAGAAATTCATTTTAAGATCTTACATAAAATATATTCTGTGAATGATACTTCGGCAAAATATATGGACGTTGACAACTCTTGCTCATTTTGTGGAAATAAAGAAGAAGAAACACTAAACCCATTTATTTTTTCATTGTGACAAAACTCAATTTTTTGGAAAAATGTATATTTTCATTAAAGTAAACACCTTGATTCTTTCAAATCCTTTCAGTTAAAATAAATATTTTATTATGATGAAGGCACAACTAATATTTAGTTATTTATTTAAAGGAACAGTATGTAAGAAATGTATATCAATAAATCATAAAATGGCCCTGATATGTCACTAGACATTAAGAAATTATTTTCATTTCAAATACTTATATCACTGACAACAGTGGTCTGGCCAGGATATTGTCATTTAAAAAGTGGAGTTGCAGCCCTCAACTGATGTTTATGTTGTCATTTTGTGTATTGGCCACTAGTTGTATGATTGCAGTACCAGTTTTAGCCACAAGTTTTGTGATTGCAATACCAGTTTTGGCCACAATCCTACATACTGTTCCTTTAATATTTATTAAGTACATTGTTAATTATTATTATATTTTTTTTTAAATGTTCATTCACAAACAAAAATTCTCTAAATCGCAGCTTAACTTTCCACATTTCCTAATTTGATTTCTTAAAAAAATTTGATTTCTAACATCTCTTCAATTTATTAAAAACGAGAAAAAATTTTTTTTTTTAAATATCATGATGACTTTTTCTGTAATACCACCGATGCATAATGTTTTCCTATGTCAACTTGTTTAATTTTTTATATTTTTATTTATTTATTTTCTTATCGTATTTATTTATCCTTTTTGTTATCTTATTTTATTAGTGAAACTTTACATGGATAATCTACTATGTGTTTTCATTCCTGAAGTTTTTTCTGTTTATTCTGTAAGGATTTAAACGCTGATCAACATTCACAACGAGAAATGTCCCAAACTAAAACGGAGATCAGGGAGCTCATTGCTATTAACCCTGAAGCTGAGATCATTCACCAGCATGACAAAACAGCGCATCACATGCTCAAGATCTTGTCGTAAACTAAAATGAACCAAAAATCCCTGACGCATTTTCCATGTATTTTCCGTAATCTCTGTGTGAAAAGGGTTTAATTGTTAACAAACAAAACCTTATGGTAAAGTGTTCCAACTAAAACTTAATGCAGATTCCACATTTGGTTACTAATATAATGACATCCAAGACTGACTGCAAGAACTAAGATGTTTAATAGATAATAGTTTAATAGTTTTGTAGGTATAGACTGTAGCTTACACTCTTAAAAATAAAAGTGCTAAAAAGGTTCTTCACAGCAATGCCATAGAAAAAAAAATTTGGTGCCTCAAAGAACCATTCAGTCAAAGGTTATTCAAAGAAGCATCTTTTTCTCATCTTGTTATAATCTGAAGAACCATCCTTGAAACAGAAAGGTTCTTTAGATATTAAAGGTTTAGCTTAAACCATTTAGCTAAAAATTCTATGGGAGTGGTTCTCAAACTTATTAGCGTGCGTCCCCTTTATGTAGAGTCTATCCCGTTTGTGCCTCCCCCCTAAAAATAATCATGACATAAAACAATCTCACTTACTAACTTATAATTTGAATTATATTAAACATTAAGTGGGCGCCCCCATATCATACAATTTAGTGCTGTTGGTTAGTAGCTTATTTTTCAGACGTTTAATTAAACAGAGTTTATGATAAATTCATGTATTTTATAAAAAAACCCAGTTTGCGAACCACTGTTTAATTGCATCATGAAGCACCTTTATTTGCAAACGGCCGCCATTTTCAGCACATGTTCTCTAACCGTCCCTCTTAATGAGGGTGTGTTTTGCGCGTGCTACTGTGGAATGGCGGGTGAAGGTTAGCTGCTGAGATAGTTCTATCTTTGTGAGGCATGTGTAGTCTTATCGGCCTCGACGGGGGGCTGGGCAACCCCTCTGAAAGCAAGAAATGTGAAGAGCACCCTTCACAAACTTTCCTACTTCGTCACACACTACGGGATCGCAGATGTTCGTTTGCGTAATCAGTTTTTCCACGCAGTTGAAAAACTTGAAGGAGGAACACAAACACTTTCAGTTGCTGTACATCAGCAGTGAACTGTTTCAGATTAACAGCCATCAACAACCCAAAGCTTATGCTGTAGTAAATATCTGGGCCATTAAGAAACACTGCACCCCATTAATTAGAGCTCGTGTAATGTTTCTATTTGTAGCAGGTCATCGGTGTTATTTTAAATGTACATTGTTACACTGGAGCTTGAAGATCTACTTTTATGCTACGCAGGACTACTGCATCTGTCTAAAGAGAGATAAGAGAGAGACAATGGAAAGTGGTAGTTTAACAGGTGTCTGGAAGGGTGATGGTTATTCTCTTTCTTTCTTTCTCTTTCTGTCGTTCTGTATCAGGCCAATGCAGAGGGGATGTTATCAAAAAACGATTCTCCACCCACCAGCGAGAAAGCCCTTATCATCGAAGGCACAACTTTTTTACTCTCTCTGCGTATGGTGCTTCTGTGTCTTGAATATGTTTGTGTGCACATACAGGACGAAGTATCTTCTATCTTAAAAAGTCAAATAAATTCATAATTAGTCTACACTTTAAAGGATTAAATCTCAGATGCATTTGTAAATATTTTGGCCATTTTCCATTTTATGGTGAACTATTCCTTAATATAATATTGTTTATTTTTGTCATGCAATATCCATTATAATTTAAACTTAGTATATAAAAATGAAAATACAAAAAATTACTTTCTAACTTGGTATTTTTGTCTTGTTTTCAGTAGAAATATCTAAAAATTCTTAAATCAAGATGTATTTTCTTGATGAGCAAAATGACCTAAGAAAATGTGTCTAGTTTTTAGACAAAAAATATACAATTTATGTGAATTTGTGCTTGAAACAAGCAAAAATGTCTGCCAATGGGGTGAGAAAATTTAGCTTAAATTAAGTGTTTAAAAAAAAAAAATCTTATTTCAAGATTTTTTTTTCTCACCCCATTGGCAGATATTTTTGCTTGTTTTATTTTTTGTCTAAAAACAAGACACATTTTCTTAGGTCATTTTGCTTATCTAGAAAAAGCATCTTAATTTAAGAATTTTTTATATTTCTACTGAAAACAAGACAAAAATACTAACTAAGAAAGTCATTTTTTGCAGTGCATCAATATATTGTATAATACAGCTAAGAATATCTAGCACCATGATTATGTCAGTGTGGTCATGCTCAAATTCTGCAACCAAAGCAGGGAGGGTGACTATCGACGGTCCAGGAAACAGATCCAACGGGGTATTTCTCACATGTGTACGACAGGCCGGAGTTAGGTGTGGTACAGTTCATGACCCACTGTGTGCCATGCAGGAACAGCTGGCACTAGAGAGTGCCTTGTGTTTAAATCAGAGATAGTAAGTTGGATAGAGGCTAAAAGTGTAAAGTATTATCCTTCAGGGCAGGCACAGGCCTACAACGAATAATCAATATAATACAAAGCTATTCTTGGAATGAAGATTATGAAAATTTTTGGTACTCGTTTCAACACCATGGGCAGTTCTCCTTATAAGGTGAGGTCGAAACAGCTCAACTAATTTTGTTATATCAAATGCCCAGTGACCGAACACAGCTATTTTTCTTTCACAAGTACAGTAAAACAGTTTTTTACTGTAGTAACAAAGGGAGCAGAGGAATGTGAGCAGCCACTGATCAAGATATAAAGGATGATCAGACTTATAACTAAGATCTTTAAACTTCTATTCTACAAAACCAAACAGACATTTTGTAGGAAAATATTGTCAAGATTAAAATTTTCATCAGGGACTTTTTCTCTTTTGCAAGTGCCATTCACACTATAGTGTTCAATGCTCAACAGGTTGCTGCACTTTACACACCACTGTAAAATGTTTATGACTATAGCCATAATGAATTCTGTCAAAAAATTAGCCTACTAAATAATTTTGCTTTCCACAAAAACAGAAATATGTCAAAAGCAACTGCAAAAGAGCAAACACTACCGAAAGCCACTGAACATCACAACCTGAAGCCAATAGCCTGCTAATTTTGCTATAATATAACAGCATTATACTTACCTTTACAAATCCAATAACAATCCGAAAAAATGTGAAGTACACTTCACTGTCGATGTCTTTATACAAAAAGTCCGTTAATTGAAGGGCAAAAATAATCCCATGAGAGGCGCTGAGGTCTTGGTCAGGGTGGGGGAGATCTGCTGAAGGGGCAGGGACTGAGCGGAGGGTCGCCGCTCACAACGCTCATCCTCATCAAGCCGCCGTGTGACCCACCCAAAGTGTTAAAAATAAAGTATAGGGAGCGGAGCGCTGCCTGACGCGCAGGGGACGCGCATTCTTGACAACAGTCACTGACTTTAAATGTCGCACCCCCACCCTAATACCGCCCGCCTCTACTACTGCAAGGTCACGGGTCCTCCATAAATATAAAACTGCTGGACAAATATTTACACTTTGACACGATTTGATTACTTTAATTTATGAAGTGTTTTAACATTCACGTGCACGTTGTTGATTTGCAAAAACTATTATCTGTAGTTCTTCACTGAAATGAATGAGGTATTAATTATATTACATAACATTTTGCTACTGACATTTTTTTACCGTATATTTACCTTAGATGTACTTTGTATCTTAATTTGTAGGCCTTTTTAAAGTGTCTGGAGAATTCTGTTATCTGTAAGTAAACATTGGAGTTCAATCGATGTTTTTGCGTAAGAAAGCAACATTTAATTTCCTGGTTTAGACATTTATTAGTTACAAAAAAAATTATTTTCTAGATTTTTTATTAATGACCAAATAACACTTGTGTTCAGTATGATGCCAGTTCACAAATGAACAATTAGTGGGGTCCCAGCAAACACAAAACGTTACCCTAACGTTAGTTTTTGGTTATCTTTTGGTTATTTCTTTGGGTTTTATTTTTGCAACCATAAAATAACGTTCCCATAACGTTGCAGGGTGGTTATTTTTAAAATAACCTAAAAATAACTTATACAGAACGTTCTTTAATGGGTTATTTTTTGGAACCCTAAAAATAACGTTCCCATAACGTTGCAGGGTTGTTATTTTTAAAATAACCTACAAATAACTTGTACAGAACTTTCTTTAATGGTTATTTTTTGGAACCATAAAATAACGTTCCCATAACGTTGCGTGGTTATTTAAAAATAACTAAAAATAACTTATATAGAACGTTCTTTAATGGTTATTTTTTGGAACCATAAAATAACGTTCCCATTACGTTGCAGAGTTGTTATTTTTAAAATAACCTAAAAATAACTTATACAGAACTTTCTTTAATGGTTATTTTTTTGGAACCATAAAATAACGTTCCCATGTTGCAGGGTGGTATCGATGGGGTCGATTACCAGACGTCATTGATCTTTTTGAACATTTTAAACGTTTAGCATTACTAATTAAATAGATTTGATAACTATGACTTTTCATTTGTTTATTCCAAAACGAAATGAACGCAAAGCTGATGCTGCTTTTTTCCCTTACCTACAAACGCAACTTTTAAGCAGCAAGTCTCGTTATATCGTGTTGTTAGACAGTACCTGTACCGGCCAGCAGGTGGCATTGTTGTCAACAAACGGCTACTGCACTCATTGTACTACTACTACTACTTTACTACTAGAAATAAATAACTTTTATCAAGTTCCTTCTAAAAAAAAACAGAGAAAGGAAAATATTGATGTGAAAGACACACAAAACAACTGGGGAGAGATGACAAAAAGATGGCAAAAGATGCATTAGACAAAACAAAAGAAATTAAAGGAAATGGAAAATTATCAGGACTTACAAAAGACAAAGGTGCCAAACAGGTAGCAAAATTAAGATGCTGGACAAAAATGGAATGGAATGGAACAAGAATAGAGATGACAAAGACAATAGGACAGTTATACAGTAAAAGTTGATCAACACGAGGAAGTAAAAAATGCAAACAACAGACAAGATAAAACACGAAAGATAAGCACACAGGGAATCATATTTTTTATGCCGTATGACTCTTCAAATAGTATCATATAAAATAACATCAAATAAACATCATGATCGTAAATGGCCTGACTGCAGTGTTTCTAGCACGTTGTACTGTAAGACTATTAAAGTTACATTGAGTTATTGCTTTTCAATCATAAACATTGACTTTAGAGGAGCTCTGTATATACTGTTGTGTTTATAAAGTTAAAAAGCAGATTTGTACACATTTATCTGTGTGGCATTTCATCGCTACGTTATTGTTTTGAACTGAAGGAAACATAAACAAGCACTTCGTATACTGAACGTCTCTTGACTTTCTCTTTAAGATATTAAGAAGAAAATAAAATTTAAAGGGGACATTTTACAAGACTTTTCTAAGATGTAAAATAAATCTTTGGTGTCCCCACGTATGTGAAGTTCTATCTCAAAATACCATAGTTTATTATAAAAAGTTAAAATTGCCACTTTGTAGGTGTGAGTAAAAATGTGCCATTTTGGGTGTGTCTTTTAAAATGCAAATGAGCTGATCTTTGCACTAAATGGCAGATTAAGGGGCGTATTATCCCCTTCTGACATCACAAGGAAAGCCAAATTTCAATGACCTATTTTTCCACATGCTTGCAGAGAATGGTTTACCAAACTAAGTTACTGGGTTGACTTTTTCACATTTTATAGGTTGATACAAGCCCTAGGGGCCCAATTATAGCACTTACACATGGACAAATTCAGATTTTCATGATATGTCACCTTTAAAGAAGTATATATTTTAGTAATATATAAAATTCCTCATGCTCAGAGCTGGTCCCGACTTTCCTTCAGTCTGTAACTGCTATCCATTTTCAAGCTTTAGTGCCACCGTCTTTCCATTTTGTGTAACAGCAGCTGCTCCGAACACATGAGCTGAAGCTTAAATCTCAAATATGCAGCTGTCTGTGTAGCACCACAGTACAACAATCACAACTTTGTATGTTATTCACATGCCCTTTTACACACATTTATGAATGTTTTAACGAACACTTTGACATGTGTTATTCACATTTGTTTAATCTTTCTGGTCAGTGTAGTCAGTCACTTTATTGGCTTTAATCAGTCTATCGTTGTATAGTGCAGAATAAGGGGAGATATTATAATTAGATCCGCTTCTGACATCACAAGAGGGAGACAAATTTCAATTAGCTATATTTGACATGCTTACAGAGAACGGTCTACCAAAACTAAGTTACTGGGTTGTTCTTTTACACATTTTCTAGGTTAATAGAAGCACTGGGGACCCAATTATAGCACTTGAACATGGGAAAAGTCAGCTTTTTGCAATATTTTTTTTTAAACATGTTAGAGCATTAACACTGTATGTGTTAGCAGCTGTGCTGCAATCGTTTCTGTGCGGCATCCATACATAAAATCTATGGCTCAAACTACTGATTGTTGATGTGATTGGCTACATGTTTGTAACGTAGGAAACCAAGGCGATTTCAAACTACGGGATTAAGACTCAGAATACTCAGCAATAGTGATGAATGATGAATATTCACATGGGTTGTCTTAAAGTGACACTTTGTAGTTTTTCAACCTTCATAATATATTTTCAAGACCCTTGTGATGGTACTACATCGACTTAAAATAGGTTGAATGACATGTCCACCATAGCCTGACGGGGTCTGTATCGCTTTTACTCATATTTTTAAACTTGGGGTTTCAGGTAACCTGAGCACAAAACAAAAAAACTACAAAAATCTGTTTACGGCATACGTCACTTCCTCCACTTCCTCAAATTCGGACGTGAGAGCACAACTATTTATTTTCCTGATGTTTTTGTCATGGCCGAAGCAGCAACTAAGAAAAAGAAACCCAAGGTTTGGTCGGAGGAGACCAGAAAGAGAAAAGGGGAGAGTGACAGAATAAAATGAAGGATGAGGATCAATTATATTGGTCCAGCATTCGCTCGCTAGCGTGAACTAAAGAAGGAGGAGGGGTTTCTGACCGATGCTGACTTGGCCCTCATGCTTTTGTACTAGTAAGTAATGTTATATTGCTTGCATTTATAAGCCCTGTCTGGCACCAAAACACAATTTTTTTTACATTAATTTTACTGGAGGCTCCATGGAGAGTTTAGAGAGAGACTTACATCACGTGACATTGGTGGCGTCATGGACCTAGGACACCTATGACTTAGGACACGGGCGAGCCGGGTTCGATTCCCCTTTAAGACATTTTTTTAAATATAAACTTTAACCAAGTGACCACCATTACAACTGGCTTGTAAACGTGAGCTACGCGATCTTTTGGCGTTTGAAAAAAATAAAACCCATGAAATTATATAATATGACACATGACATGCTGGAATACACACTTTGTGACCTAAAGAGTTGTCTTCTTATCCTTTGCGACGGTGCTGTGGCGCTTGTGGCCTCTAGGGGCACCCCCTAGTGGCCAAAAAGTTCCATGGTGTGCCTTTAAAACATATTAAAACACACAACAGATATATAAGCAACAATAAAAGTCACCACAGGAGGACTTTAAATATCTTGTTTTTTAACATCACCGCATTTTGTTGTTATGAAAATTGACAAGTTTTTTTTTAAATGAGAGATTATTATGAATCTCACCTTTCCAGCAGTGTTACAAAAAACAATACAACAATAAATGGTAAAACACACAAAATATTTGCAAATGACAAAAAAATTATCATTATTTTTTTGGACAGCAGTGCATTTGAATGTGACTAAAATCTGGACACAACAGAATAAAATCGCTTGTGCTTCTGTATCCATCAGTCATCATAAACCACACATACTGTTAAGTCAACTGCAAGCAGTAATGATAACAAATCTTCATTACAGAATTCACCCAAAAACTTTGTCATTATTTACTCACCCTCATGTTGTTTGATCCCCAATGTCTTTCTTTGCTTCTCAGAACTCAGATGCAGATTGGCTCAAACTGGTCTTTTGTCTTTGGCTGACATTTTTACAACATTAAAAACATCATCACTATAATAACTGAAAAAAGCCACTTGTATGTCAAATGTGTTTAATAAAAATATGTTCTTCTGATACATAAATTAAAAACAGAATAACAAAAATAGTCAACGTAAAATATCAAATGATAAATTATTTACATTTATATCTGCCATTATATAATGGTGACATTTACAGTATATTAAACACAAAATCTGATTATAGTTAAAAATATAGTTCCTTCATTTTTCTGTAGACTTCATTTTTCCTTCAGTTCAGTTTCATAAGGTAAATAAAACCACAAAGTTATGGTAGTATTTTACAGTGCCTGCAAAGTCTCCCTTTGTTTACTTGGCTTCAATGCAAATCCAGATACACGTCTATAAACTTTTTGACAGAAGCAACTTTGGATAATGTAATAATTCAATTTTAAATACATAAAATGATGAACTTTTGTTTACATTTACATTAAACATACAATTTACATCAACATTTTGCATCCATAGTTTTTCCAAACAATATAAAATACTGAAAGTATCATTGTCAACAAAAGCATTGCAGTCAAATGGTCCCAGCTTATGTAATATAGACCTCATTTTGGTAAGTAATAAAAAAATGCACAAAAACCTGAAAATTAGCTGATAATGCTACTAACCAACACGTCACAAAATGAATTAGACATGTGCTGTGTATATAAGCACTGCACTGCTAGAATTAGAAACAGACAGAGACTCTACAGCTAGTGTCAAGTTCAAGTTTTATAGAGTAGTTATTTCTGTAAGTAGCTTAAAGTAGTGGTTTACCCTAAATTGAAAATTCTCATTATTTATTCACCTTCACGCCATCCGAGGGAAATATGACTTTTCCTGCAAATAATACCCTGTCTTCTGCACTTAATGTTTGTATATTCTTGTATGTATATATATATATATATATATATATATATATATATATATATATATATATATATATATATATTATTACTGATTGTGATTAGTCATATACACCTGGGACGTATGAAGATGAATAAATGATGTGAATTTTTTATTTTTGGGTGAACATTTCGTTTAAAGCAATGCTTAAATGAATTAAAGGAATGCTGTAATATAGTGGACTGTTTTGGTATAAATATCCCTTCTCACAATAAGCAGAGCATAGTGTAGTCTATATCAAACACATATGGAAATAAAATATATGCACATAAATGAAGAAAAAACTTTGGGACTTTGTTGTAAATAATACTTTGGCACAGGGTGGAACCCTCAAAAATCACCTAATATAACAAAACTCACTAAAACAAAGTGGCAAATAAAGCAAATAAATTGTTACACAATATACAGGTATTCATACCATCAGTGCTATGCAAAAAAGATCAAGTCAAGGACAAAAAAATGAGGTGCAAATTTGAGCAAAACCTTCATGGTTTTAAATGTAAGTGCTTGTTGCTATAAATGTAACATGAGTTCATTATTAAATCATTCATATCATAAAGAAAGGAAAGCATTAAGATCCGCTATGACAGCTGCCTGCTTCCTAGACACTGCATTCAGCATTTTAGGAGCTAAGGACGGAGTTCCCAAGTCAACCTATGGAGATACACATAAAGATAAGAAATATTTTTTTCTGGCGAGTTAGCACGTAAATGCTTAAAGCTAATAATTAATACACATTGACAGGATAAAAGCGTACCTGAAGCATGTAGATGACTGTGGTAACCTCTTGACCATTACGCTGACTGGGTTGAAGGATCCATGCGCTGGGCAGCATTTCTCCACGAACAGTATCCACGCTGGGGCGTGGCATTGTCTCATCAAATATAGACTGCATGGCCAAAACCCACATATCATCCTAAGAAAAAAAAGTGTACTCATCAAGGTGATGCAGTGATTTCACAAATGCTACTAATGTATTTGGTAACACATTAGGTCCAATTCTCAATATTTACATGTAGCTTATTAGAATCCATATTACTAGGATATTGGCTGTTTATTAGTATTTATAACCACATATTAATGTTGTCTTATTCTGCATGACCTTATATTCTACATTTACTAATCTTACCCAATCCCTAAACGTAACCCCTACCCTTATAAATGTAGTGAATGTACTGAGGAAAATTCATTATGTGATCATGTATTTATAAAGTGAATATTTGCAAGATTGGTATGATACATTTTGCATGCTATCGTTTTCCATGATAATGCAAATTCTGTGTTTTTAGATAAAGCAAATACCTGTTTAGATTCTGTACTTAGGCAGCAGAAATCCCGTGGCTGTTTAAGCTGGCAATTGGATGTGTCTGTTAACAGGTAGACTACAAAAAGACAAAAAAAGACATATGTGATCCCTGAAATTATGCCGCAATGACCAAATTGTTTTTAAAGATAGGTTATTGTTATTTTCACATTCTTTATTAAATAATCTTTAAAACAATACATGATTTTTGTTGAAATAACTTTAATCATTTCCGTGTCGCTCTTAATAACTCCTTTTAAAGGGCACATATTATGCCCATTTTTACAAGATGTAATACAGTATAAGTTTTACTGTGAGTTCGCACCAGACGCGTTTGAGGCGTCAAATTCCCATCACCGCATCTAGTTTGCCGCTTGAACATTTTGAGTGTACTCGCTTCATTTGCGCGTGAAAGCTGCGCATGAAATTCTAGTCATCGAGACTTTCACGTGGAAATTCACGTCATGGGAGAGGCTTCGGCCACTCCGGTCGCTTCCCGAAATCACGTCACTAATAGAGCAAGCTCCTGATTGGTTAACGTGGCACATTTTTCCGCCAAAGTAAAAAAATTTTAACTCTTGCATTTACCGCGGCAACACTCAATTTGTGCCATTCGCGCGAACTACATGCGCGAATGAGGCGGAATGTCATCTAACATGCTGCGCTAAACACCTCATTCGCGTCCTGATACCTCCAGACGTGCGTCAACGTGTCTTCACATTGACTTAACATTTAAAATCACTTGCGCTTGACGCCTCTACCTCAGCATTAGGTTTGCCTAGAATGTATTTGTTTTAGCTCAAAATACCCCACAGATCATTTATTCTAGCATGTCTAAAATGCCCCTATTTGGTTGAGAGCAAAAACTGTGTTTTCATTTTGCATTTAAATGCAAATGAGCTACAGCTTCTCACTCCATTACCAATAGACAGTGAGTGTTTTTAGTCAGGGCTCCAGACTAACTTTTTTACTAGGAGCACAGTGGCCCCCAACTGAAAATTTTAGGGGCGCAACCAAAAAATTTAGGGGCACACATCGTAAATCAACATGCTAACCAAATAATCACATTTCTACAAATCTCCACTGTATTACTAATAAATGCTTTGAAGATAGATGCAGAAAGTACAATGTGCTGTTTCAAATTCAGCATCACATTAGAAAAACAGGTCAAATTTAGGGTAATATTAACCAGTCAGTCAGTGGCTATGGGCGGGGCTTTATCAGTGTGACGTAACATTAACTCTTTCCCCGCCATTGACGAGATATCTCGTCAATTAAGAGAAAACGCTTCCCCGCCAATGACGAGATTTTCCGTCTTTCCGCAATACCGCTATTATCCACCAGGTGGCGCCCTTCCACAACTTTTTAAACCCGGAAGTATTGCCCTATGGCAAGCTGCTGCATGTCCGTGTCTGTTTTAAAGATCGCTCTGAATGGGATCTCTATGAAAAGTCCGTCATAAAAATGGAATTATCTCTGCTTTTTGTTCAAAATGTGGTGTTTTTGCAAAAACCTACCCATATTCAAAAGCTGATTGCAAAAGAACCACTAAAGGTAGGATGAAACGGTTTTTTTTGTTTGAAAGCAGAGGGTCTGTTCTTTCATTTGGTATATTGTATGTTTATTTATTTAAAGAAGAACATTTTCTGGAAGGCATTAAACTTTGGTGAAAATCATGAAAAACGCTGGCGCTGGCTGGCAACTTTTTTTAAAAACGCTGGCGGTGAAAGAGTTAAGAAGAGAATCAAAAGGGTTGTCTAATGAGACTGCTTTGGTTTAATGGGGATTAAAAAAGAAGAAGTGTGTGGAATTTCTTCATTGTAGGGTTGTTGTGTTCACATTTTCTCACACACACACACACGTGTCTGGAGGTCTCACACGTCTAGTTAGCACGAATGATGCTAATTGAGCATTGCCGCGGGACACCCACGAGTTGAAAAATGTGAACTTTGGCAGGAAAGTGACATGAATGACGTGAATTTCCGTGTGAATGTCTAGATGACTAGAATTTCACTCACGAATGAAGCGAGTACACTTAAAATATTCAAGCGTCCAACTACGCGTGGTAGATGCGAATTTGACGCCTCAAACGCGTCTGGTGTGAACCCACAGTAAGACTTGCACAGTACTTTTTATTAAAATATTTAAACATATTGTTTAAGGCCCGAGTACAAATTAGCCAGGGGGGCCCAGAAACCCTAGCACCACCCCTGCATTTCACAGCATTCGAAGGTCTATATGTTGTTGTTTTTTTTTTGGTGCTAGTGAAATAGTTGATGGCGAGGACGCAAGGTTATAAACATTACCTCTGTCTTACCTAGTTGGTTGCATTCATCCAGTGGTCGCGTCCAGGCAGATCTAACAGACTCGTGGTATAAATGAGTCTTTGAGTGGTCTCGAACCATATCCCACAGACTGTCCAGAGGTCTCTCCAGCTCCATTGCTCCGAGAAACCCATGAGCTGTGGTCTTGGCCGTGGCCTTATGAAATACCTGAACACCTCTTTCCACACCCTGATGCCTGTATAAGATTAATACATAATGGAAGATGTCTTTATGAAAGGTTTTTAAACATGCACACCGAATGCATGTACATGAGTATTATTTTACCTCCAATAACTGGTTGCCTTCCCTGCTAGCAGATTCCTCACATCACCACCAGAAGCCAAATATATCTGACAAAATCAGACCAAAATCGAATAAATGTCTTAAAGTCTATAAAGTAATGTGCTTGCATAGTTTGAATTGAATGTCACAATAACATACTTCAGAAATAGCACTGGCAAGAGTGCAGTCTGCAATATCCTGATATGACGCTGATATAGATGAGGGAGAGCCAAAAGAGAGGGTTCGCTGTCGAGCACAGGGAGGAGATGATGGGGTGGAGGAGAACTCGTATTCAGTTACAAATGTCTCCTGGCTGACATCTAGAGACGAAAGAGATTAGATGAACAAAGTAGATTTCAAGCATAGTCCTTGGGTTTTTATTTTTAAAGTGTTATTGCTCACCCTGGACTGATAACCATCTACGCTGTGCTTTTGAAGTTTGTAACGGGATCACCGGTGGTCGAGTACTTACTTTAAATTCTGGGACTCCGTTTATCTGACGTATGAAGAGATAAAGGAGGTAAAGAGAATAAAAAAAATAATTATTATTTATTGTAATACCATGCAAACACTTTTTGGTTCTCGCCTTACCTGAATTGTTGGTGACGTATTGTCTTTCAGTGTAGCAGTATTGCTACTGTTGTAGCCTGAAGTGGGCCCAGAGGAAAGACTTAGGTTTGATCCAGTGCATAATGTACTGTTACTAATGCGCGTGCGAAAACGCAGGTCATCCTACAATAAGAAAAAAAGAATTAGGGATGAAATTTCGGCCGCCAAAAATTTCAGAACAAAGTTCTGCATGATGCATCACTGCCCGTGATCGCACCTTAATGTGGAGATCACAATTACAAAGTGTACAATTATATACAATTATACAAAACTATGTTAAAATAACTTAAAGTCGTTTTTGGCCAAGTGCATCCAAAATATTTGGTTTTGGCCAAGAATTTTTATTTCGGTGGATTACTAGATAGAATAAATTTAGCTTCTTTAAAACAAAATAAAGACAGTAACTCCTTATGCATTCAAATACAATTTTTCTCTATGGCACTGACCTTCACCGCCTGTGCAAGAGCTTGCTGCTGAAGTCGTCTCTTTTCCTGCTCTGTCCTCTCGCGGAGTCTGTGACGTGCACGAGCAATCTCTGCTCTTGCTTCCTCACGGGCTCTGCTGTAGTCACGCAGTAGAAGCTCAATATCAGATGGACACTGACCCTCTCGTCTTGGTGGATCGGGAACTCTGAGAGGGAAACCTTGGTTTGGTATATAGAATTGAAGTCAAACTATGATATACCTTTTGTGTTTTTTTTAAATCACCTGCTGGTTTCAACTATTTCTTGGCGGAGCTGCTGAAGATATTCCCTTCGTCTGCTTGGCAGGTCCGAAATTCTCTGAGAATGTTCCCTGTCATGACTTGGAGAGATTCGGTTGTTACCAGGACTCAGGCTTCGAGCTCGACGGCACATCTGGAGACGGACATCTCTTTCTTTTTTTAGGCTTTCAATGCTTTTCCTGTGCCTAATGATAAAATTAAATTTCATTCAGTAAAAAGTGGTGAATAAAGTAAAATGTAATAAAAATATGCATATTGCACCTGTCAAGGAGCTCCTGTTTGGTAAAGGCTGGGGGTTCTTCTTTGGATCCAGACTTAAGGATTTTAAGAAGAGTGTCTGTTTCCCCTTGCCCGTAGTGTAGCTTGGCCTCGGTGAGTTCAACCGTCAGCTTATGAGGGCTCAGATCCAGATGAACAGATGCTAGAACCTGCTCACGCTCTTTTCTCAACTTCACAATTTCTTTTGTCTTTCTATCAGTCTCCTCAAAAGGCTCTGGTCGTTCTGACTCCATTGCACGCAGGTAAGTTGGGCTTAAGTATTGTCCAGGTAGTCTGTTTATTTTATTAAGCGTTGATGATGGCTGCTGGTTGATGCCGGACCAGTTAGTAAATTTGTTGTGCATAGGAAGATCATCAGGAATACACTGATGTTCCACAGTTAGGGTGGTCTCTCGCAGAGGATTGATGCTAAGCAGGACATCTGTGTTGCACTCACTTGGCACTATGGACATCACATCATCTTCCTGTTGTTGTGGGGTATTTTGATTTAAATGATCCCAGTTTTTGAGTGTATACTCAGGTGATTTGTGATCTTGCTCTAGGAAACTGCTACCATAACTCAGTCGATTGTTACAAGAGGACAAATGAGGTCTGTCTGGGATTTTCTGTTTGGACTGAGGACCAACTGAGGATGATGCAGATTGCAGACCAACAGTACTACTTGGTGGGGAGAGGCATTTTCTTTGAGGTTCTGATGGTGAAGCATGATAGCATCTCTTTCTTTCATTTAGCATAAATGTGTTTTGGGGAGACATGCTATTTATGGGGTATTCATTGGGCATTTCCTTAGCA
Source organism: Paramisgurnus dabryanus (assembly GCF_030506205.2). Taxonomy (NCBI): domain Eukaryota; kingdom Metazoa; phylum Chordata; class Actinopteri; order Cypriniformes; family Cobitidae; genus Paramisgurnus; species Paramisgurnus dabryanus. Next base: position 24,762,248 of record NC_133353.1, read on the forward strand.
TTGAACTGAATTTTGTTTACATTGGTCCATTGGTTACCTGTGGTATTTTGTTCTTCCGTTGTCTCATAGTTTGTTAACCGCTGGTTATTTTTTGGACATTGTTGGGCGTATTTTGCAGCCTTTACAGTAAGGATAGGTGAGGATGCACGATCCATGAACATAGCTTTTTTATTACAGCTATTCCTTAGGTCTACACTTTTCCGACATGTCGGATGCCTCTCTCCCTTAGTTGATGAGGACTGTATTCCTCCAGGGCAAATGGATGAAGATGTCTCATCGACTAAGGAACTATCTTCCAATTTATCTTCCAGTCCTTCCAAACTGGTTAAAGTCTGATCTGGGACAACATTCTGTAATGAAACAACCTTTGGTGGAGTTCCTACAGAATTCTGACTGCCAGTTGCCTTTGAGGTTTTCAGTCGTAAATCAGGGAGGCTTTTATTTCTTTCAAAGTCTGGTTCGTTTACACATCTATCCTTGAAGATCTTGGTGTTACCATCCAGCTGAGATACATTACAAGTTTCTGACCCAATTACTTTAACAATAACATTGACATCGTGGGCAATAGCATTCTTTGATGCCTGTGCTGTCTCTGTCTGGATCCCAATGTCCACGGAAGTCTGTGTAGAACAATCTCTTTTGTATTTGTTGCCAGAATTCACAGTTGAAAATTTGAAACAATTTTTAGGACTCTCATTTTTTGTTAGTCTTTCTCCTGTTCGCATACACTGTATGTTGCCCAGAAGATCAGAGGTGTCATATATCAAATCGGAGAGATGTTCGGACATGTTCTGGAGACTTGTCCATGTGTTTGGAGCTCCAATTCCTGGTTTAGATACTGGTGTCTGAGTGCTGCTTCTTCTGTGACAATGCCTTCTCTTAAGGTCTTTATCAACCTCAATGGTTTGTACACCGTGGTCACACTTGCCTGGACTGGGATGCCCATTTTTCTGCGATTCATACTTGGAGGAACAGACCAGAACTATTTCATCAACTTGACCTGAGCTATGACAAAATTCCTCTGAGGCACCATTGTAAGAGCCACATGTTAAAGCTGTTATGGCCTTCTTATTTGAGCCATTAGAGGAAGAAGAAGGTATCATCAGCAAAGGCCCAGAAGAAATTTGATCTCTGGAACCTTCATTACTACTCAGTGTGCTAGAGAGTCCTTTATGATTCGCATAAGTGCTTAAATGGGAACTAAAAGGGGAGTTCTGAATATTTAATCCATTGTCTACGCTACAGCACCTTGTTATATTTTTGTTAGGACTATTGAGGGGAGAATTTTTGCAGGATATATTGGCAGCACTGCCAAAAGCCTGGTTTTTGTGGACTGTTCTGTTCAACCCCATAGCAGTTCTTGTATGAATAAATGGGTTAATATCACTTGAGACAAAATGCATTGCAGAATCTCTTGCCTGCAAAACAGCATGCTTAAGTTGTTGGTCTTTGGTAGAAGCATTCCTCCTTAAGTTAATGTCTTCATCATCAACTTTTTGCATTTTTTCAGTGAAGCCATGCACCCCTTTACACATAGTTGTCTCCTTTTCAAGCTGCTGGGTGTGTCTCAGTCCTGATAGTGTTTGTAATGATCTTAGACTAGTTGCTGAAGATGAAGAGGTGCTTTTCTCACCAAGTGGTGGATTCCTGAGTCTATTATGAACAACAGGATTTTGCCTGCTAGGCGTCTGTAAAGCACATTTAGGGTGGTGGCCCTTAACAGGCACATGCATTTTAGATGCGTCACCTTCATCTAAGGATAAATCATGTGTAGAATCAGTGGATGAACTTGACGGTGCCTTAAAGTGGGCCTTCCTATATCGCTTTTGCTTTTCTCTTTGCCTTTCATCATGACTCTTGTTATCAACATGTTTTGAATCATCAACTGTTGTGAAATGTTCTTCTTTTTTAGATTTAAATGTATTATTGTAATTTCCCTTCTGATTTTGATTGGCAGTAGTCTGTTTTGCATTGCGATATACCTCACTTATTAAGGGCTTGACCATATCTTTATCAGGCTCAGCTGAGTGGAGCTTTTGGAGTGCAGATGGCTCATGATTTTTCACGTATTGGTTAAAACAGTTCTGTTCTCCCTTAGTCATCATTTGCAACTGATTATCTGACTGTGGAAAATCCTTTGGAGTATTTTTACCAATACAAGTTTTGAGGACACTGTCCATCTGTGGTCTCTGTGACTGTGTGGTACTGCAAAGTTGCAGTGCCTGATTGAAATCTAAAAGAATCTGACCTTTTCTTATATCATCAGAGCTGTGTCTGTGATATATTTGATCCACAGATTCTTCTTTATTCTCATCTCCACAAATCCCAATAGAAATGGTAGAGTTTCCCAAGGGATGTTGAGCACTCATTTTATCTGGGCTTACAGACCTGCGATCCTTTCCAAGGTTTCCTGGACCAAATTCATAAAACGCTAGCTTGCTTAAAGAAACATGGTGATTTTCATGTGACTGATCCATGACTGATATAACAGACTTAGGTGAAATTGAATTTATATTTCCCTTTTTAATTTGCCCTTCTGAATTGGCATTAGGTAACATTGCACCGGCACTCCCCACAAATGTATCAGCCACTTTTGTATCTTTTCCCTCAAACTGCACACCAATATGATTCACAGTTGCTTCAGAAGTTAGTGACAGCTGAGGAATATTGCTTTCACTGGACATAGTATTTGGTGAGCACAAAGTTTCACTGAAAAGTTTTAAATGTCGAAGTAGTTTGGAGTCAAATGTGTTCTCTTGTGTTTTAGTAGGGTCCAACAAACTTTTTGTGATGTTGTTGACCATCTGGGCATTCTGCTGGTCAATTTCCCTGATTTCATCCAACATATTTGTTTGTTCAAGAGATGGACTTACTTGTCCATATATACAGGAAACAATTGGGTTTATTACAGTCACTTTGCCACTCTCCATATTCCCTACGCTGATGAAATCTTTCATTTGAACAGTTTTTGAAGCATCCAGAAGTTCAGTTCCAAAAATGGTGTTCTTGCTAAATGTACTGTCATGTGAAACCACTGATTCACTCACATTTTGTCCATCTGTGCCCTGTGCTTGGATGGCACAATATTCCACCGAAGTCATGTTATCACTGATTCCTACTTGTTCAGCTCCTTTGTCTGAAGATGCTCTTCCTACAAAGATCAATGGTGTCTCATTTACTACTTTAGCTGTAGATTGTCTTGATTCTGTTTGTGTATTATAGTTTGCCAAATGCTCTATAGTGTTGTCTGTAAGCAACTCTGATTTGGCCATAGATGATTTGGCCTGTAAGCCATTACCCTCAACAAGTAGAACATGATTGTCTTTGTATTCAAATTCACATGTGCTTTTCTTGGACTTCAGGTGATCCAGCTGAGCCGAAGAAATTTTTTCTTTGGTTGTGTCTGATTCAAGATCTTCTTCACAATCTTCTCTTAGAGACATTGTAAAATGTTGTTTTACCACCTCTGATATTTTATCATTAATGGCTGAGTCACTCATTTGAAAATATCTATTATTAAACATCTTCCTTTCCATAATCTGAATGGCACCCGTTTTGTCCTCCTCCTTACAGTTTTCAAACTCAGAATTTGTAGTGGTCAATTCACCATCACATTCACTGCTATCATTTCTAAAAATATTGCCATGATCTATATTGGTTACAGCCTTGTGAGCATCAGTGGCACATTTTATTTCCTTCATTTCCAGCTCTTGATTTGAGTTTTCCATCTTGTTTGCCATGTTAAAATCTTCAAAAGTTGTCAGCTTTGTTAATAATTCGCTACTGATGGCTGAACAATCAGAACTGTTGACATTTGAACAAGCAGACTGTTCCTCATCCATAGTTAATAGTGATGATTTATTATCTGAAACATCTACATCACATTTCTTTGGCGGCTTGATGTTTCTAATAGGGACTTCTTTGTTCATTTGACCTATTGTGACTGGATCACTACCCAACTGCACAACAAAGTGTTCATTATCAAAGCTGGTAACATTTTCATCATGCTTCTTTGATAGTTCGATTGTCAATGCATTATCTTTGGTAGCAATTTTAGTGCACTGTTTAGAGTAGACACAATCGTAGTCTTCATGACATTCCTCAAAGGTGTTCAATTTAACATCCTCTTTATTGTTAAAGTGATGATCCATCCCGATATGAGATTCATTTAGGAATCCTTGCCATGCTTCATAGTTCTTGACTTCTGTATCTGCTAACCCATGGCATAATAAAAGCTTACCTGACCTTAGATTGTCTGACTTCAGAGAAGAATGTTCTGGGTATGCTTGGTAACCAGATGGGTTGTCTCCTCTAACTGGTTGATCTTTCCTACTAGATTTAGCTTGGAAGCACTGTAAAGTATCCATACCTGTTGAGATGTCACCATCTTTGGAAAAAGAGTGAATCATCATTTCGTCAGTCGCTGTGTATTCAAACACTTTAAAGTTATTGGTTGGTTTATTTGTGTGTGCTACATCATCTGGACTTGTATCTGCATTGGTAGTTGGCTCCTTAATATCCTTCAACATCTCAACACTCTTCTGCACTGTTATAAAGCTAAGATTGCTTTCATTACTATTTAATATTAAGGTATTCTCAAGGGACGTGTTGCTCTGTTCCTCAAGAGTGGCAATGTCTCCCTGAGTAGAGTCAGAGCGAGGTGAGCTCTGGTCTTCTGAGATGTTCATGTCGTCTGAGAGCTCCAGACTAGTAAGGCTTTGGCAGAAACTGTTCTCTCTAGGTGTGTATAAATCCTTTTTGGATGAGTGTCCTGAAGTCATCGAAATTCTAGGGCTGTCTACTGCATCAGTGGATGACCAGGCATCAGTAAAAGCAAGCACATCTGGTTCTTTTAAACTAGCACCGCTGCAAGGTCTACATTCAGACACTTGTGTAGAAATTTCCCTAGCCATGCCTTTGTCACTTTCCATTTTAAACTTTGAGCTCCAGAAAACCTCAGCAGGTACTTCTTTGGATATTTCCATCTCTTCTTTATTAGTAGTTGGTTGAAAGCTGCACAATGGTGGTGGTTTACCAAAGGTTAAGTGGCTGGAAACTTTATTAAGCATGTGCGCTGGTCTGGCAGTAAAATCCTTCGCACTGCTCTCCATTACAAGAGAGTCCTGAGACATCTGACTGTTGTCACTTTCGGCTTCACTGAAATCACATTCCTCCTGCTTAAGCTGCTTAGCCAGAGCTGTAGCATAAGCCGAGGAGAGAGAATCCAATGAGTAAATACTATCACAGTCTGAAGATCCATTGCGATCATCCTCGCCATCCCACCCAACTGGTTCTTTTCGCACTTCGACCAATTTGTTGGTGGTATTTGTCAGAGTTTCTGTGCTATGCCAGTGCCTCTGTTGCACATATTTTAGTGAGCTAAGCTGCTCCAAGCATTCACAGGACTTTGTCGATTTGATAGAGCATTTTTCCTCTTTTGCAGTTTTGGTTTTGTCTGAGTGACTGATTGTCTTGTTCAAAGATTTCACACTTCTGCTTCCATGTGACCCTGATGGCGGCTTGCGAAAAACCTTCGCCAAGGCAGTCTTGATCCCAGGGCCAACCGAGCGCGAAAAAACTTTACGAATGGTCTCTAAACCTTTACTCCTATCTTGAGATAAACTCTTTGTTCCCTTGACCGAACCTTTCTGTGCAGTTAATTGCTTTATTATTGGTAATACTTTTCTAGTGGCTTTCGTGGTTGGATCCTTACAAAGCTTGTCTTGGTCACTTGCATTTTTCTTGACTAACAACCTTGACAAAGCAGCTTTGGTTTCAGTCATTTCAGCTGATCTCGCTTCTTTGAGGGAACTTTTGAGGCTTTCTGAAGAACTTTGCCAACTTGAGGATCTTTGGTATCTTGAGGGCATCGTGTTTGAACGCCTTCTAATCTTTTGATCTTGAAGACATTCATCAAAGACTGATTTAGTGGTGCAAGTAAAGCCACAGAGAGATGTTGATGATCTATTTCTTTTAAGAAACTGGCTGGATTGGGAAAAAAACTATAATTAGCCTTTGTCTTATTAAAAAGTAATCATAATATTAACTCACTCTTCATAGTTTCATGATAGTGATCTGACAGGTAGATTTCTTTTGAAATGTATTTAGTTACATTAAAATGCATTGTAATCTTCACATGATTAACTCCATGTTCAGTAAATTGTACTTCAGCATTATCAGACCAGGCAAATTCAAATATTAAAATGTTTGTTTGTTTATGGTAAGGGGCAATTTGGCATCTTCAATTCACCTAACCAGTGGGAGAAAACTGGAGTGAACGCTGAAACAGGGAGAACATTCATATTCCACACAGAAAGGCCACCTGACCTAGCCAGGACTCGAACACGGGACCTTCTCATCTACTCACTGAGCCACTGTGCTGCCCCAAATATTGAAATGTTAAATGTGATTCAGTGATATGTAATTCAAAAGGTCTCTACCTGAAAATAGGATTATGCTGAGGGTACAGCCTCGACAGCAGCTCAGCAGAGAAGGAATGTCTTCGCAAAGTCATTGGGCGTCCCCTGGATCTAGAGGGGTAACCCAGTTCTGAAGATAATGCTTCATCTCCCCCTTTTAGAAGCTCATTTTCTAGTCTCTGCAGTTCTCGCTTTGCCTCCAGTAGATGGCGCTTTCTTGCAATCTTCTCCAGCTGATAATGTAACCTTTTGCGTCGCACTCGGTTCTCAGCTCTGCGCAAAGTGTGGTGTTTCAGTAGTTCCTCCTGCACCACCCTTTTCCTTTCACTCATCAAGAATAACGGTGATCCTGTTTCAGTTCTGCTTTCCTCAACACCAGATGAACCAGTAACCAGAGCAAGAAGACTGAGATCTGTCTGAACCCCTGACTCCAGTGTTCCCCTCTCCTTTTGGACTGCAAGTCGTTGCTTTTCTTGTAAGATCCACTTCTGGACTTAAGGTACAGAAACAAAAGTTTAGAGCATTAGGCTGTGAAACTGAAATAACTGTGGATGTGAACAGTTATTCTAGGTTTTTGAAGATCATTTGCAATTTTGACTAGGGTTATACACTGTCAAAGACATTTATTTAAGTATACTGTAAAAAAGATTTGTTGGTTCAACTTAATAAAGTAAGTGTTCATATTGCATTAAAATTTTGAGTAAATTCAACTTAAAAATATTAGTCAACTTAAAGTTATCGAGTCAACTAATATAAATAAAGTTGAATTACCTAAAAATTTTAAGGCAGCACAAACACTTTTTTAAGTTTTTAAAATAGATAATTAACAAAAATACCAGATTTAACATTTCCAACATTTTCCTTAAGGTTAAAAAGAATTCTGTCACAGCAACAGGATAATTCATTACAAAATAAAATCAAGCATTTAATTATGACACAGTCCATCTATGTGTTTAGTACTCACTGTCAGTGTGTTGCTGTTGGAGACGGGCCTGCTCTCTTTCCAGATCTCTTTCTGCTTTTTTCTGTTCCAGTCGAATCGCTTCTCGTAGACATTGTATGTACCACTGCTGCTCCTCTAGTCGCTGTCTGGGGTCTTCCCCATTGCCATTCGCATTACAACCTGCAACCCTGAGTACACAACACCACAATGAGGATAAGACACTAACCCACCAAAAAAATTAATTGTGACTGTGGGTGCTGAAAAGCATAAATAAACATAAGCTATTTGACTATTACAATGCAAGGACAACACACTCATTCACTTTCATCTATTCTTTCTTTTGTTGTTTTATTACTCCATTCAGTAACCAAGGAACAGAAAGTGAACACTATAAACAATATTTCCCCAAAGGACTCATTACCAGGACGTTTTTCATGGTTCTTTTAATTAACCAAAACATATTTACCTGGAGTCAGACTCTGTAGAAATCAGACCACCTTCACTATTCTGCAAAGAGCACAAAATTTAGAAAACTGATTACATTCAAAACGTATATTGTAGTGCATGTAACAATATCTCTCAAACGATGACAGGTAACATTATTGTAATTAAATCAAACTAATATGTTTAGAAATGGATCTTAATTTATTACATGGCCTTACTTAAAGGAAAACACCACAGTTTTTCAATATTTTACTATGTTCTTTCCTCAACTTAGACAAATTAAAACATACCTGTCTTTTTTCAATGCGGGCACTCAATCTTTGTACAGTGTGTTGTGAATGTGTTCGCATTTAGCCTAGCCCCATTCATTCCTTAGGATCCAAAAAGGGATGAATTTAGATGTCACCAAACACTTCCATGTTTTCCCTATTTAAAGACTGTTACATAACTACTGTGCCCAAGGACGACGTGCTGCAAACTAAGTGCTCTTCCGCCATACAATATAGTTCTCGTTTTATTTTAGTGTCACCATACTTACTCGTGTAACTACTCATGTAACAGTCTTTAAATAGGGAAAACATGGAAGTGTTGGGTGGCTTCTAAATTCATCCCTGTTTGGATCCTAAGGAATGAATGGGGCTAGGCTAATTGCTAACACATTCACGACGGAATGTACAAAGATTAAGTGCACGCATTAAAAAAAGATAGGTATGTATTAATTCATCTAAGTTGGGGTAAGAACATAGTAAAATATTGAAAAACTATGGTGTTTTCCTTTAAATTTTTTAATGTTAAGCTTAACACATTTATTAAACCACCTGTCTATTTGTCTCAAAGGCCATCCAGCATTGCAAAGGGTTAAAATGTGAACTTTCCTTTTCTAAAAGTTTTTGACATTTCACCATTTTAAACAGGAGTGAAGAATGTCAAACTGAATATGCGTTTTTGTACCCAAATTTGAGCCGGCATATTTAACTCTTCCCATATGACAAAAATATTTTTTAATATATGCTAAATACATTTTGTAGAAAGTAAAGCCATATTTTGAATTTGAAAATATATTTAGTTTTCCTTTTAACATTCATATAATAACATTCATACAAGCTTTACAATCCATATGGCAAGAAATATATTCTTGACCAAAATATATTAGATAATTATAAGTTAATTTTATAAAGTATATTTTTGAAACTGAAAATATATTTCATTTATACCTATTCAAACCTGTTATTTTATAAAAGTTTTGTAAAAAAAGTTTTTTCTTATAATTGAAAATGAATATATTTCCTTGGTTTGAAATATATGGATATATGGCGGGCTAAATATATATTTTAAATATATATATATATATATATATATATATATATATATATATATATACATATATATATACATATATATATATATATATATATATATATATATATATGTATATATATATGTATATATATATATATATATATATATATATATATATATATATATATATATATATATATATATATATATTAAAAATAGATATATTTATAAATTTATATATATATATATATATATATATATATATATATATATATATATATATATATATATATATATATATATATATATATATATATAAAGTCAAGCGTAACATTAAACCATTAAAACTTACTACTACTATGAAGGATTGCAAGTACATAACTGTAACTGGGCATCTCAATCAAAAATTAAAACTGCAAGCAGTGATGGAAGGGCCCTCGCACACCTGACACCGCCACGCCGTGACATGAGAAGAATTAAAGGGAACAGTAGTAAATAGGCATTTAAGCATGTAAACATAGGTGAACCATTTAAAAGTGTAGTATAATGTGCCACATTTCCTGTTGCTTATTACAAATGACAGCGAGGTAGCATCGTGTAAGATAGCATGAGAGAGAGAGAGAGAGAGAGAGAGTGAGTGAGCGAGTGTGTGTGTGTATGAGTGACTACATGTAAATATTGGCACGTAGATGTGTTCTGTCCAGGACTCTTATCAATCATGTGAAGTTTGGGACAAATCTGACATTGCATTATCATTGTAAACATGTTACTTCCTGTTACCAGCTGGTGGCGCTATGACCGTAACTGACTATTGGCATCATAAGTGACTATCAGTGATGGGAGTAACGCGTTACTGTAACTCCACTATTTTTTTAAATCAAGTAACGCAATTACAATTACTGAAATTTAAATGAGTTCGTTACGCGCGTTACTCTATTTTGTAAAAAATAGACAAGACATATCTGACGTCGCAGGACTGTAGTTGGCGGCGCAATGATTCATTACACTTCATCATAGCTGACAGTGCATATAGAATGAACATGAAAAATCTAAACGGGACAACATACATTTGTTTAAAAATTGTGCGCAAGTCATAATCCATCCGGTCTCATGTTTGTAAATTATCTTCACCAAGCAATCGCAGTATGACATCAACTTGCATTTGTAGTCCACAAAGGTAATAAATCTAAGAAATGATCATATATTCTTAGATGTTTACATCGGCTTCATGGAAGAGAACGATCCGCGATTGTTGTTTCCACTAAAATATTCACACTGCGGTGTACACCCGTGTTAAAACTCCATAGTATGTGTGAGCTCGCTTTTAGTTTTAGTTTCAGTCTCTCCGTATTCGAACAAAAAATCCACTCGCTCTGTGTCCATCTGACAAAACAATCCACTCGCTCTGTGTCCGTCCGACAAAACAATCCACGTAGCCTACTCCGTTTTCTGAATAAATATCTTCCTTTAATCCTGTGTATCATTTAAATCCAACAGAAAACAAACAATATATGACCAAAGAGCGCAGTCCCTGTGGCAAGCTTCACAAGCTGTGTTCCAATTTAAGTGCTGCACCCTACTAAGCATGCAATAAAAGGTGAGCACTTGCCCATTCAAGGCGCTCAGAAGTTCGCGAAGAGAACTGAAATGAGACGGTCTAACCTTCGGACGACCCATAATTTGCCTCATCTGCTGCACACGCATCGTGCCTGTCAGCAGGACACAGCGGAGACGTTTCTAACTTATTAAAATAAATATGAAATCAGAAAAATTATAATTTATTTTAGAAAATTTGACATGTTGACACAATTGTCTCCAAATTTTTAAAGAGACACTACACAATTTTAACACATTTTATATTTTTGTAAACATGCAGAATATTTGTCTAAATGGTCTAAATGATATACATAAATAAACTAAGTTTAAATATTAAGATAATTTCTAACAAAAATATTCAAAGGTTGAATCTAAAGCAAAATAGGCTCCTACAGTATGTGATATATTAGAGTCTTATGTGTAAAATAGCCCATCCATATCATTTTACTGTTTGACTGTTCAGTACTGTTCATATTTACATTTAAAAAGCAGACATAAAAGTAACTTAAAAGTTACTTTTCTAAGTAACTAATTACTTTTGATATACAGTAACCGGTAGAGTAATTCAGTTACTTTTAAAAGAAGTAATTAGTAACTGTAACTAATTACTAATTTTTTAGTAACTTGCCCAACACTGGTGACTATTGACATGTAGATGTGTTCAGTCCAGGACTCTTATTAATCATGTGAAGTTAGGGAAAGATCGGACATTGCATAATCAGTGTAAACATGTCACTTCCTGTTGTCAGCTGGTGGCGCTATAACCATAAGTGACTATTGACATGTAGATGTGTTCAGTCCAGGACTCTTATTAATCATGTGAAGTTTGGGACAGATCAGACATTGCATAATCAGTGTAAACATGTCACTTCCTGTTGTCAGCTGGTGGCGCTATAACCATAAGTGACTATTGACATGTAGATGTGTTCAGTCCAGGACTCTTATTAATCATGTGAAGTTAGGGAAAGATCAGACATTGCATAATCAGTGTAAACATGTCACTTCCTGTTGTCAGCTGGTGGCGCTATAACCATAAGTGACTATTGACATGTAGATGTGTTCACTCCAGGACTCTTATTAATCATGTGAAGTTTGGGACAGATCAGACATTGGATAATCATTGTAAACATGTCACTTCCTGTTGCCAGCTGGTGGCGCTATAACCATAAGTGACTAATGACATGTAGATGTGTTCACTCCAGGACTCTTATTAATCATGTGAAGTTTGGGACAGATCAGACATTGGATAATCATTGTAAACATGTCACTTCCTGTTGCCAGCTGGTGGCGCTATAACCATAAGTGACTATTGACATGTAGATGTGTTCAGTCCAGGACTCTTATTAATCATGTGAAGTTTGGGACAGATCAGACATTGGATAATCATTGTAAACATGTCACTTCCTGTTGCCAGCTGGTGGCGCTATAACCATAAGTGACTATTGACATGTAGATGTGTTCAGGTCATGACTCTTAGCAATCATGTGAAGTTTGGGACAGATCGGACACTGTATGCCTGAGTTCCAGCAACCTGTTTCATAGCGAAACATCAAACTTTGGCTGGCCGAAACAGACACAAATTTTAATATAGAATCAAATCCTTCGCAATTTAGCATCACAAAGGCCTTAAGATGACACTCGCCAAATATGATGATGATCCGACGAAAACTGTAGGAGGAGTTAGTTAAAGTATGACTGCTGGAAATGAGAAAAACTGAGCCAAAATCTGAGAAATAATTCAAAATAGCTGACTTCCTGTTTGGTGTAGGGCGTTGCTCCAAGAGACTTTTTTGTAGGGCTTGTAATAATACATGAGCATACCGAAATTCGTACATGTAAGTTAAACACAGTCCAAGGGCTGCTTCATTCAATATTTGAAAGTGGCGCTAAAACATGTTCCTTCAGGTTGCCAGCTGGTGGCGCTATGGCTATAAATGAAAATTGTTATGTAGATGTGTTCAGGTCAGGACTCTTAGCAATCATGTGAAATTTGGGACAGATCGGACACTGTATGCATGAGTTCCAGCAACTTCCTGTTTCATTGGAAAACATCAAACTTTGTCGGGCCAGAACCGACACAAATTTTTACGTAGAGTCAAATCCTTCTCAATTTAGCATCACAAAGGCCTTAAGATGACACTCACCAAATATGAAGATGATCCGACGAAAACTGTAGGAGGAGTTAGTTAAAGTATGACGCCTGGAAATGACAAAAACTGCGCCCAAATCACAAAAATAACTCAGAATAGCTGACTTCCTGTTTGGTTTACGGCTTCGCTCCAAGAGACTTTTTTGTAGGTCTTGTCATGCTACAGACGCGTACCGAATTTCGTAATTGTACGTCAAACACAGTCCGAGGGCTGCTTCGTTGAAAATTTGTAGGTGGCGCTATAGAGCCATTTTCTCACGCCTAATTCTAAAGCATACACCACATGTAAATTTTCATCACTCTTGACATCTGTGCAAAATTTCATGAGTTTTCGAGTATGTTTAGGCCCTCTAAAGTCCCGCTGAAGTCGGAGAAAAAGAAAAAAAATAATAATAATAACTCCTTGAAGAACAATAGGGTCCTCACACCCCGGTGTGCTCGGGCCCTAAATAAAGTACTATCTTGTAAAACAGTAAATTCAAATATGAAACCACAATTACATTAGCATGCGTTCCATTCGTCTGCAATTAGATTTCAATGCCTCAACGCCATATTAGGCAGGTGGTAATATGTAATAAATCATTGGTGTATATTTTAACATTAGAAATACTACTGTGACTAAAAAGCTTACAGATATTGGAGGATTAAGATTACAGAAACAAAAAAAATTTTGGTAATCACTGATACCGAAGGTTTGTGGCACAGACCTTAAACTGGTTGGTGGTCTAATAAATAACTGTATATGTATATAGAAAGTATGAGTATAAAGATGTGATGTTGTGAAAGAATATGCAGTCTGTACCCGTCTTCTTTCTCTTAGAACAGCGGCTTCTGCAGGATGGTTGAACCTGAACTTATGAATCCTTCCTAAGGTTATCACTGCACCTGAGGAGATCAAAATATAATATATACCCAGGTGAATACATTGATTGATTTCCATGTTCAGTATTTTTGCTGAAAATAAATGGTTGAAATCATTTTTTGTGCACATGCCATTTACCTTGTGCAAGTCTGAAGGGCTTAGTGACTTCTCTCTCGCTAACCATGCAGATATTTCCTGCAACCGGCTTCAGAGTCACCACCCCACTGTGATTCTCAATCTCACATCTGCATCCTTCTGGTAAGACTGATGGGGAGGAGCAAAGTAAATCAAAGTCATCCAGTTGTACTGCCATATAAAGTACATAAGATAATGGGATGAATATAAGATACCTATGTGTGGGTCTTCCAGATTCTCATCCTGAGGTCCGATTCTTGTTACTCCTTCCTGTAGCACCGAAAAAGAAACAAGCACCATCAGGATTTAAACAGGTTAGAGTCAGGGAATGCCCAAACAACAAGAACAAAACATTTATAATGTCCCTTATTCTGCAGTAAGCTATAAGTCTGTTCAAATCTCAAAGTTATGAAAGGAATCTCTGTGAACTGTTTACATGCGTGCATATTTAAGTCAAGACACATTATGGGTACATTTAAAAACATATATATATATAATTCCAATCAGAGAAAATACACAGCCTGGTGCCCTTCTTGCGCCAACAACACTAAACTCTCTTAGCACTATTTTACATAAACACCACTAACTCTCACTATATGGAAACAAAACAAAAAAAGATACAAGAAACTGGAAACTGAAAAAGATAGTGGAGCAAAAAGCACACATTAAAGCTCTGGACTGTTTTACCTTATTGTGAGAAGTAGCTCAGACAAAGAACTGAAATAGAAAAGACAGAAGAAAACGAAGGAAGAATCTATCGCAGGGAAAGAGAAAGAACCATTAGTTTACAGAAGACAACTATTGCAGAGAGCAGACAAGCTAAAGGCCATATAGATGTGACAGAGAAAAGCAAGGATATTGCATAGCTAGCTGCATAATCCTGAATTCGCAAGCTTCTTTTAGGCCAGTACCCGAAGATGGTAGATGGTGACTCCTGTGCTGAGGACATCTGGCTCCAGAGCAATAAGGTGGGGCAGGAGAGATCGGATAAGGACTCCAGCTTTCTCCTGGTTAATGTCCACACTGTAGTGCTCCAGCAGTGCCCGCTTATCATACCAACTGTCAGACCAGTCTTTAGTCAGCTGCTCCACCTGTAGAGCAAACATGAGAGATGAAAAAAATTGGGGATAACATCAGCGTCTTTCATAAAGTAATTTTGGTAAATTACCATGAATTTACCAGAATGACTTTACCAGTAAATACAAAAATGCTGTTCACACACATAGTGACATTCCCTCTTTATACCAGTAAGATGCCATTCACATATCAGTACCAAGATACCAGTAAACTCGGTGAGAAAGCATGTTACCTCTGAACCACCGTACGGTACAGCAAGCTTAGTGTTGTATTTGTAAACAATGATGGGTTATGACTTCATTTCCACAGTCTGTATTTTGTTGTTTTCACTTCTGTGGCAAAAGCTGACAGTTGCGCATTGCTCGTGACCAAACATTGTATTAGGTTAATGGGGAAGAGTCGCATCCTGCGTTTTGAACAGCAGTAATGTTTACACATAAGGCTCCATAGAGATTGTGCGAAGGATGTGGGCAATTCGGCAAATAGATAGTAAGCTGTTTTAAAGGTCCCATTCTTCCTGTGTTTTTGAAGCTTTGATTGTGTTTACAGTGCGCAATATATCATGTGTTAATGTTTCACGTGTAAAAATGCAGTATTTTTCACACAATTTACTTATCTCTATAGCGCTGTTTTTACTATCCAAAAAAAAAAATGGCTGATGTCTTCCTTGTTCTATGAAGTCCATCCTTCAGAAATACCTAACAAGTTCTGATTGTGAAGCTTGTTTAGTGTGTTGTGATTCACCAGCAGCTTAGCTTAGCGGAGACGTTTGAGCTTAGCTGTCGACTGACGTATTCCTGTGGGCGGCGTTTAGTCAAAAACTCTTGTGCTGCGTTTACACCAACCGCGGTAGAGGCGGCAAGCGAGATTGATTTCAATGTTTAGTCAATATGATGACTTGTTGACGCGCGTCTGGAGGTCTCGCGGCGCGGATGAGGTGTTTGGTTTTGATGCCTGGAACGCGGTTGGTGTAAACGCAGCATTATTTGATGTCATTCAACCGGGAAGTAGAGGGCTGTAGTCCAAACCGGCCATTCGCTGTAGGCTTTGAAAGAGGAATTCTGTTAAAGAAAATATATCGCCTGGAAGTGACATTTGAGCTTTATCATTTTGCAGGTATTATTTATGCTCTAACAGCAACATTACACACTAACTAAAGTTTGAAAAATGGGATCAGGAAGAACGTGACCTTTAAAAAACTTTGGTGAAGAGATGTGGACGTTGACTTCAGGTGTGCTCGACTGTAAGCAGCTTGCGTGTGGAAACGTTCGTAAACAGTGCGGGGCCGTCTTCTGTATCAAAGCGTTATGATTGGCCCGAAGCTGAACATTCTGATGTCGTCCGTTCTAATGCTGGTAATCCTTATTCTCCGTTCACACGTAATGCTTACCAGTAAATTACTGGTAATCTTACAACCTCTATTACTGGTTCATTGGAAGCAATTGTCAACATGAAATGAATGAAGGCAGAAGGGATTAGAGAATTGTAATATCTAGTAGTTGGACTAACCTTGAGTTCATTTTGTAAGACTATATCAGATAGGCTTCCTTCCCTCTCATCACTGAGTGATGGACTCAGATTTCCTTGCTGTGAAAAGCAAAGACAGTCTAGGTTTGTCTGTATCCTTACCAGGAATTATGTGGATAAGCATTTCAAATCTTTCCACAAATGGCACATTCACTCTTATTATAAGGTGCTACAAAGTGATGGCAGAAGAACCATTTGTGGTTCCCTAAAGAACCATTCAGTTAAAGGGGACATATCATGAAATACTTTTTTCATGCTTAAGTGCTATTATTGGGTCCCCAGTGCTTCTATCAACTTAGAAAATGTGAAAAAGATCAACCCAGTAAGTTAGTTTTGGTAAACCATTCTCTGCAAGCATTTGAAAAAATAGGTAATTGAAATTTGGCTCCCTTTGTGATGTCAGAAGGGGTTCTTTTTATAACAATACTTCCCCTTAATCTGCACTATACACCACAACCCTGCCATTTAGTGCAGAAATCAACTCTTTTGCATTTAAAGCACATTTTTGCTCACAAAGTGGCAATTTTAACATGCTATAATAAATTATCTATATGGTATTTTGAGCTAAAACTTCACATACATACTCTGGGGACGCCAAAGATTTATTTGGCATCTAAAAAAAGTCTTGTGAAATGTCCCCTTTAAGATTTCCTAAATAAAACACTAACAAAAATATATATTATCTTTTCTCTGCATGTCATGTGACCATTACACAACAATCAGAAAAATGAGAACCATGCAAAATAAAAGAGATACGTTTATGTACCAATAAAATGACCAGATGGGGGTCCAATAACACCTAATAATAATAATAACTAGGTAAAATACTACTGATAAAAACTGAAGAAACAAAAATGAATAAAAAAGAAAAAGTTTTGCATTTAAATATGCAAATGTGCCATTAAATTGAAATATCAAAGTTATTTTTTTTTAAAATCCAATCTCAGCTAAATAATAGGGATGCACCGATAGGATTTTTTTGGGCCGATACCGATTTAAACAGACAACTGGCCGATACCTATATTAAACAGTTGTATACAATACTACCTCCTCTTGATAATTCTGCAGAACACTCATTGGAAATGCCGATTTTTTGATCTTTATTCGAGATTTTGAAGTAAGCACAGACCGCAGACATTTTCCCGAAATACTCAAGACCGCATTGATCACGTGAATGAGTAATCTCGTGTGATTAACTACGTGATTTATATTTTTTCCCTCATTGCACGTTTGACAAACTATAATTTATTTTGTTTTGGGAAGTATTTAATTATTTTGATAATTATTGTTAAAAATGCTGGATTATGCAACAGACATGCAAATCATTGCCTTTATGTGGTTAATAAATAAACAATCGGTATCGGCCTTTCTCGTGCCGTTGCCGATGGTTTCAAATTCATCAAAAATCGTCCGATAAATATCGGCGGCCGATACATCGGTGCATCACTAGTAAATAATGTAGTTCTAGTGGATGTGGCATGAGTCATGACTATAGCATCATGTTGTCGATTTGTTGACCATGTTTGTATTTTGTAGTGTTGCGTACCATTTCAAAGCTGAGCAACATGCTCTTCAGACGATCGATTTCTTCTCGCAGCTCTCTGATTAACCTCACATTGGCATCCTGAAAAAAATAAAGTCTTTTAGTTTCATTCTGTGCACACCCCACAGCATTTTCTTAACAGCTGATGGTGGAACAGCAAGACATAATAGAGTCATCTGGACACACCTCATTGACTCTTGGCTTATTGACAATGTTCCTGGCGTGGGCTGCATAGCGTAGGGTGCTTAGAGTCTCGCTGTAGCTGCTGCTGGATGGTGAAACAGCTGGGGAAGAATGATGGGTTTGGCTTCAATTACTACTGCACAGATATAGCAAAGTTAAAATAACAGTTTTTTTGTAATGACTAACTTGCAATCATGATGGTCTTAGAGTTGCCACCCAGGCTGTCTTTGAGTAGCCAGGTGAGGACGGAGTCTCTGTAGGGGATGAAGCAATGTCTGCGTCCGCTGCCTGACAGAGAGCTGGACTGGCTACCTATGGTGCTCCCTTCACCTTCACTGATCACACTGTTAATGCTCTGACTGCTGCTGAACATCTGAGAGTTTTGAGCTGGCGGTGGAACAAAGACAAAAAAGTAAATCGAGATGATAAGGAGGATGAAAGACGATAAGGTTAAGAAGGAAAGTAAAGTAGGCCAGTGCCTACCAAGAGCCGAGATGACGATGCCAAGAGTGACGAGAGATTTGTTGATGTTGGCTCCTTCTGTTATCCTGTCTCTGCAGTAGTGAGGGTCTGCTCGCTCACTGGCACAAACATAAAGAGTGGAATTTAAAGCCAGTGCCAGCTTTACTTGTTTACTATTATGTATGAGCAGACACAAGGGGGCAGTGTTTCATGTTTTCTCTTTGTCAGTACAATAAAGCAATAACAAACTTAAAAGCCCTTACAGGATCTGTGCTCAAAGTTCAAACAAAGACACAAACCTCCCAGCCAGGTCCACCAAATTGATCTTGCTTACTATTTCTGAAGGTAGGTTATTTTCGAAAATAGCCTACAAAGAGAAAACAATGATATAAGAATTAAACAACCAGCTGTCATTTAGAACAAGTTGCTTTAAATTAGACTAATTAAATGTTTTGACAAGGCAAAGTCTTATGTTGTTAAGGGGGTAAGATTCAAACCTGCGTATATTGAATAGTAAAGATGGCATGAGATCGACTGCTAGCGTCATGATTGTGCGTAGCGGCTGTGATGCGGTTAGCAATGCCCTCCTCCAGCAGATCCACAGCTTGTTTGTAGTTGGTCACTGTATGCTGAGAGAGACCTGGGACAGACATTCAGGAGTATCATCATCTTTCCAAGATACTGTATGAATCACAGATAGTCTCTTTCTGATAGTTAATGACATTAACAGAAATCAGGAGGTGATGGTGGAGCATTGTTTCAATTCTAAAGAGGATTTCCGTTCACACACTGCTATGTAACACAAGAAATCTGTCTGTCTGTCTGTCTATCTGTCTATCAGTCTATGTCCGTCCATCCACCCATCTATCTATGCATCCATCCATCTATCGCTGTCTGTCAGTCCATCTATTTTTGTTTGTCTGTCCATTTATCTCCATCCGTCCATCCATCTCTCTGTAAGTCCTTCTATTTTTCTCTGTCTGCCCATTTTTCTGCATCTGTCCATCAATCTATACATTTATCTATCTCTGTCTGTCTGTCTATCTGTCTATGTCCATCCATCCAGTCCGTATTTATCTATGCACCCATTTATCCATCCATCTCTGTCTGTCAGTCAGTCCATCTATTTTTGTCTGTTTGTCCATCTTTATGCGTCTGTCCATCCATCTATCTATCTATCTATCTATCTATCTATCTATCTATCTATCTATCTATCTATCTATCTATCTATCTATCTATCTATCTATCTATCTATCTATCTATCTATCTATCTATCTATCTATCTATCTATCTATCTATCTATCTCTGTCTGTCTGTCTGTCTATTTGTTTATGTCTGTCTGTCCATATTTATCTATGCAGCCATCTATCCATCTATCTATGCATCCATTCATCTATCTCTGTCTGTCAGTCCATCTATTTTTGTCTGTCTGTCCATCTATATCTATCCGTGCATCCATCCATCTCTCAGTAAGTCCATCTATTTTTGTCTGTCTGCCCATCTTTATGCATCCATCTATATATCTATTTCTTTCTGTCTATCTGTCTATGTCCGTCAATCCGATCATCCATATTTATTTATGCACTCATTTATCCATCCATTCATCTATCTCTGTCTGTCAGTCCATCTATTTTTTGTCTGTCTGTCTATTTATCTCTATACATTCATCCATCTCTCTGTAAGTCCATCTGTTTTTCTCTGTCTGCCCATCTTTATGCATCTGTCCATCCATCTGTACATCTATTTCTGTCTGTCTGTCTGTCTATCTGTCTATGTCCGTCCATCCGATCATCCATATTTATTTATGCACTCATTTATCCATCCATCCATCATCCATCCATCCATCCATCCATCCATCCATCTATCTCTGTCTGTCAGTCCATCTATTTTTTGTCTGTCTGTCTGTCTGTCTGTCTGTCTATCTATCTATCTCTATCCATCCATCCACCTCTCTGTAATTCCATCTATTTTTCTCTGTCTGCCCATCTTTATGCATCCGTCCATCCATCTATAGATCTATCTCTATCTGTTTATGTCCACTGATCGTCCATATTTATCCATCCATCCATCCATCCATCTGTCTGTCAGTCCATCTATTTTTGTCTGTCTGTCCATCTATCTCTATCCATCCTTCTATCCATCTCTGTCTGTCTGTCAGTCCATCTATTTTTGTCTGTCTGTCCAACTATTTCCATCCATCCATCCATCCATCCATCCATCCATCCATCCATCCATCCATCTATACATCTCTGTCAGTCCATCTATTTTTGTCTGTCTGTCCATCTATCTCTATCCGTCCATACATCCATCTCTGTCTGTCTGTCTATTTGTCTATGTCCGTCCGTCCGTCCTTATTTATCTATGTATCCAACCATCCATCCATCTATCTATGTCTGTCAGTCCATCTATTTTTGTCTGTCTGTCCATCTATCTCCATCCATCCATCTATCCATCTCTGTCTGTCTGTCAGTCCATCTATTTTTGTTCGTCTGTCCATCTATCTCTATCTGTCCATCCATCCATCCATCCGTCTGTCTGTCTGTCTATCCGTCTGTCAGTCCAACTATTTTTGTCTGTCTGCCCATCGTTATGCGTCTGTCCATCCATCTATACATCTATCTCTGTCTATCTTTCTGTCTGTCTATTTGTCTATGTCCGTCCGTCTGTATTTATCTATGCAGCCATCTATCCATCCATCTATGCATCCATTCATCTATCTCTGTCTGTCAGTCCATCTATTTTGTCTGTCTGTCCATCTATCTCTATTCATCCATCTCTGTCTGTCTGTCCGTCCGTCTATCTCTCTGTCAGTCCATCTAACTTTGTCTGTCTGCCCATCTATATCCATCCATCCATCCATCCATCTGTCCATCTATGTCCGCCCATCTGTCTCTGTCAGTCTGTCCATTCATTCATCCATCTATCTATCAATTAATCAATTCTATCTATCTCTGATTTGTCTGTCAGTCTCTCTCTGTCCATCCGTCCATTCACTCATCCATCCATGTCTGTCTATCTATCTGTCTGTCTGTCTGTCTATCTAGTCTATTTGTCTGTCCATCCATCCATCCATCTATTTTTGTCTCTCTGTCCATTTATCTCTATCCATCTGTCCATTTATCTATCTCTGTCTGTCTATCCATCTATTTTTATCTGTCCGTCCATCTATCTCTATCATCCATCTATTCATCTGTCTCTGTCGGTCTGTCCATCCATCCATCCATCCATCCATCCATCTATCAATCAATTAATCAATCATTCTATCTATCTATGATTTGTCTATGTCTCCCTGTAAATCTCTGTCTATCCATCAATTCATTCATTCATCCATCAATGTCTGTCTGTCTGTCTCTCTCCCTGACTATTACCGTATTAAGTAATGAAATAATACTGTAATAATCAGATCAACTGGCATTTATTTTTAGGGAAACACAAGCATACTTTTGTTACGAAAAGATTCAACATAGTTTAATATTAAACCAAATATATTTAGAAACTTTCTGCTTCTCCTATGTAAAGGGGAACTGACTTCACCCATCCACAAAAATAGTTATACTAAAAGTATTTGCAAAAATGGCTGAGAAAAATGCAAGTTAAGTTCTGTAAAACGGCACTCTACGCTTTAAATCGAATGGATTTAAATTCATACAATTGTAAGCATGGCGTAAGTAAACATTTTGGGGCCAGTGTATGTGTGCGACATATTTTTGTGGTGTACACAAATGTTTGTGTACTTCACTGGGCTTCTTGCAGCCACATGGAAGTTAGGTCACTTCCTTTGCTGCGCTGGGCTTTCTCCTAATACACACAATGTCTGGATGTTGGACAAGAAAGGAAAGAGAAGTGGGGGGAAAGAGGGCAAGAAAGAAAAGGAAAAAATAGAAGTAGATTCATGGAGGGATAGAAGAGGGCAGATACAGTCCTTATAAAGCTGTGATGGGAATTAAGTCACAAATGCAAACAGTCAGAAATTAATAACTTATGTACACAGTTACCTTTAACCATTCATCGCAGGCTTATTTAACACAAACGAAAGCTTTCCTCAAACTACAATGTTTTCATTAGGTTAGGTTACATAAGGTAAAGTAAATTCATTGGGAGGTCTTTGTGTTTGTGTTTTGTTCTCTCTCTAAAGAATTGGCTTGAAGGATGTTATAAATCTGTTTGCTGTTTGTGAACACTCACCCTGTACATATGGTCCTTTCTCTGGGTGTTCTCGAACCCTCAGGGGCGCTGGCTTTTTCTGCTCCACACCCCTCAGCAAATCGCGTACACGCTCATTATAGATCTCTAAAAAACTGAAGGGAAACAAGATTATTGTGGGTGTGCTTATTTTTCACCACTTTGCCAAATGTAGATTTGTTTTATTAGAACAGGCTTTTCCAAAGCAGTTATTCAAACCGAAAGAAAGAAGAAGGGTTTCCCCTTCACCTTATTTCAACTCTACAGCTCTGTTCATCTGCAGCGTCATCTGAAGACCTGAAAAGTCCCTAAACGGATGGGAATCATGTCTTTCAAACGTATTCATGATGAAAGTCAAAATAAGCAGAAGTATTAAAATCGTAAATTGAAATGTAAAAAAACATTACTAATTGAATTACATTAAAACTAGTGACTTACTTGACATATTCTTGGAGTCAGCCCAATGGAATCCTGTAAACATAAGAACACATGATATTTAGGCTGAAATAACACTTGGCCAGTGACAACTAGGCCCGGATTGGCCATTGGGAGGACTGTGAGAATTTTTTTCAGTTTGTTTTTTAGCACGAGGGGCCAGTGTTGTCATGCCACCGGATTGAAGTTTGCTGTACCTGGGCTGCCAGCACTCACAATATTATCCAGCACCACTCTACTTTGCACGTAGGAGATGTCCCTGCTGTTTTATGCCCAAGTTGATTGTGTCCCCACCACTTATTAGAAGAATTCTTGCATTACCGTATTTTCCGGACTATAAGTCACTCCAGAGTATAAGTCGCATCAGTCAAAAAATGCGTCATGAAAAGGAAAAAAATATAAATAAGTCACACTGGACTCGCATTTATTTAGAAAACTATTATTTTTTATGCATTTTGTTTGTTAAGTCTTTCTCCGTTGTCTTTAAGTTAACAGGTTTTTTCAGGGGTAGGTTACAGGAGAAACATATACCGCCCTCTTGTGGCTGTAGACGGTAATGTTTTCTTTTGGTTCATGTTAGTCAGTATGAATTAATTTTGATGTATAAGTCGCACCTGACTATAAGTCGCAGGACCAGCCAAACTATGAAAAAAATACGGTATAATAGGGTCCATTACATCTAAAATGCATGGAAAACGCGAGATGCGCCGTCGTCTGCTTTATAAAGCCCTCGTCTGTGAACACAAATTTTGTTTCAGACACGTCTATATTTAAGTGCGCCTGCAGCGGGTCTAGATTTTAAATAAACTTGAGCATGACTTGATACGGATGCCCTCTAAAAGGAAAATTATCTACAAATCGTACAAATTGAAACTCTCTATATATTTGTTCTTGTTTGACACAAGGTAGGCCTATCTTACGTTATTTGGCAATATACATAATAAATTAAGATAATGATTTTCATTGTTCCATCTGTTTCCCCAAATCTTGCTTATGTATTGTATATCAGGGGTTTCCAAACTTTTCAATGCAACACGTAATCTCAAGACCCACCATTTAAAAAAAAATTGGAAATATAGGGGACAAGACAAAACAAATTTTTCCCTTTCAGTAGTTTTTGAATATGTTTAATTGAATAATATTAAAATATAGGGCTGCACAATTATGGCAAAAATCATATTGTTTAGGCTACTGTATTTGCACTGAATTAGAAACGATATATTTGAAAAATACAATTAATTCCTGTAGAGAACAGTGCACTATTGCAGACTTACTGAGGATTTAAATGATATTATTTTAATATAGTCAGTTGTGAACCAAAGTGGGCCTTTAAGTTCCTCAGTCTAGACTAAAACGTAAAGTGGAAATCAAGCTTTTTCTGTGGTAGGGCTGGCAAACTGGCACATTCTCTATCCAATTTTAAGTCTCTTTTAAAAACAAACTTGTTTGATCTGGCCTATTAACACTCCATTTGTATTATACTGTAGTTGGTCTTTGTTTAGCTGTTATTTCTTTGGTTTTACGTTTATATGTTTTTCTCTCTGCCTTTGTGTTTATGGTTTGATTGTAATGTTCGGCACTTTGGTCAGTCTTGTGGCTGTTTTAAAATGTACAATTTTTTTGTAAATATATTTATTTTGCCTGTGTCATGTTACATTAATACACATAATTTAATTTATGGAAGTCTATCAATTTCATGTCATTAGCACCTTTAGAAATATTTTAACTGAGAAAAAAGCTTTCAATGCTTAGTTTACACGGTGTATAACTCATAAAAACAGTGTTACTTACTGGGGTGCCCATCATGGTGTATGTTTTCCCCGAGCCCGTCTGTCCATAAGCAAATAGACAAACGTTATACCCCTCTGATGCCCCAGACAGAACACACACGCCCAGGTCCTGGAACACCTAGAGAAGGAGCGGTTCACAGTTTATTACACACTTAGGAAATACACTAAGCATGTCATACTGTACTGAAAAGGAAAAGTTGTGGTATAACGCTAGGGTGATCTGGGTGGTTGCCAGGGTGTTGCTATGCAGATTTTCTGTGTAATTTTAAAGACCTCTTTACTGGCTAAAGTAAAAAAAATACCCACCAAGTCTCTGATAATCTGGTTTATGTATGTGTATAGTAGATAGATATGTCTAGTGGCATATATGTCTATACAAATAATGCTTTATTCTGAGTTTTTTTTATTCTGTTGAACACAAAAGAAGATATTCAGATAAATGATGGTGAGCACACCGTTGACTACCTACTGACTTCTAGTATTTGTTTTTCTATTATGGAAGTCAATGGGTACTGTCAACTGTGTCAAACTTTTTAGGTAACCTATACCTTTAACCAGTGGTTCGCAAACTGGGGGGGGGCCTTGAGGGGCATGAGATGTTGCCAGGGGGCCCCAGTTTTATGACCTTTTATAAAATACATTAATTTATCATAAATTTTGTATACAACTCAGCAAAATAAGGTCATTAACCAACATTAGTATCATTTAATACATTTAGTTTAATTCAAATTCTAAGTTTGAGATTGTTTTATGTCATTCATTTTCTTTTGGGGGGGGCAAGGGATGCACCCTACATAGGGGGTGAAAAGTTTAAGAACCACTGCCTTTAACCAAGATGCCAGTTTAGTCTTCTGCTGAGATAGACATTCTAAAGAGAAGGTTTTATTAAGCCACAGAGCTTTAGTAAATTTTGAAGAACAGCAACAGACTGAGGAGAAAGAGACAGAAAAATAAAGTAGTCTATGTGGGGTTGGATAGAGAGCAGCTCTGACAGCAGTAGGTCTCATTGTTTTCATTTCTTCTCACCTTACAATAAAAGCAGCAGAGGTTTGACCTCCAGATGCTCTGAGGAGCTCTGGCATATAGATGCAGCACATTCTCTGTGGTACAAACATACACAAACATATGCTCGTAGCTTTCAAAGACCAACTCCATCACTTACTCTCAAAACAAACAAACACACAAAGAGATCATCTACCCTCACAGTCACACAACAAACTCATTCAGAGAGCACAGAACATTTATGTTCATTGTATAATTGTAAGTCTTGTCCATAAAGGATAAAGACTTGACCTTGGAAAATTAACTTTAGGGCAAAAACTCAATCCTTAAAGCAACACTATGTAGTTTTCATGTAAAAATGACTTACAGCTCCCCCATGTGGTTGAAAAGCGCAACAGTGCCTGGTATCAGACACTCTTTTGCAGGCAGGGGGAGGGGCGGGGCTGTGTTTCCTACCCTCCACCGCCACTTTCAGAGTGTGCTTGTAGCAGCTAGGAGGCTGCTTGGGTTGCAGCAACAGTACAATTTGTCCAGTTAAAAGTTGTTCTATCACTAAAATAATTTTAGAGACATTATTTAAAGGTAAAAAAATTACATAGTGTTGCTTTAAGATGTGCTAATACACAGTTGAAATTCCTTGTTGCACTTAAATTTTGAAGTTTAATTAACTTGAAATTACAATTAATTTCAACTTTCTTGACAAGTGCATCTTGCAGTTGATTGAGATTTGTGGGATGCACATCCAGGGCACGAAGCTCCCGTTCCACAACTTCCCAAAGATGCTCCTTGGGTTGAGATCTGGTGACTATGGGGGCCATTTTAGTACAGTGAACTCATTGTCATGTTCAATAAACCAATTTGAAATGATTCGAGCTTTGTGACATGGTGCATTATCCTGCTGGAAGTAGCCATCAGAGGATGGGTACATGGTGGTTATAAAGGAATGGACATGGCCAGAAACAATGCTCAAGTAGGCTGTGGCATTTAAATGATGCCCAACTAAAGGGTGCCAAGAAAACATCCCCAACATCATTACACCACCACCAGCAGCCTGCACAGAGGTAACGGTGAAGGCATGATGGATCGATGTTCTCATTCCGTTTATGCCAAATTCTGACTCTACCATCTGAATGTCAAAGTTGCTCTTCTATCAGTTTGAATCAGTCGGCCTATTCTCCTCTGACCTCTAGCATCAACAAGGCATTTTCACCCACAGGACTGCCACATACTGGATGTTTTTCCCTTTTCACACCAATCTTTGTAAACCCTAGAAATGGTTGTGCGTAAAAATCCCAGTAACTGATTGTGAGATACTCAGACCGGCCCATCTGGCACCAATAAACATGCTATGCTCAAAATTGCTTAAAGGAACAGTATATAAGAAATTTATATCAATTAATCATAAAATGGCCCTGATATGTCACTAGACATTAAGAATTAATTTTCATTTCAAATATTTATATCACTGACATCAGTGGCCTGGCAAGGAAATTGTAATTTAAAAAGTGGAGTTGCAGCCCTCAACTGATGTTTATGTTGTCATTTTGCATATTGGCCACTAGTTGTGTGATTGCAGTACCAGTTTTAGCCACAAGGTTTGTGACTGCAATACCAGTTTTGGCCACAATCCTACATACTGTTCCTTTAAATTACCTTACTTTCCCATTCTGACATTCAGTTTGGAGTTCAGGAGATTGTATTGACCGGGACCATACCCCTAAATGCATTGAAGCAACTACCACGTGATTGATTGATTCGATAATTGCATTAATGAGAAATTTAACAGGTGTTCCTAATAATCCTTTAGGTGAGTGTAAGCAGCAGAATACAGTGGCTAAGATTAAACCGTAGCGAGTCTAGTAATAATGTAACGTATAGAAGAGGTTGCTAAGTTAAGCCAATGTCAACTCCCGTTTTTTTAATCAAGAGGGAAAAGTCCTAGGAGGTTAAGAGCTGATTCTGGATATATTTTATAATAGGCTAAATCTTATAAAATTTTATGGGGATTAAAACATTTAAAATAATATAAATAATACCAGTTATTTTCTTTACTTTTAAATTAACCCCCTGGATGTTAAGAATCATTCTATCCCAACAGCCCATATTCTAATGTATAAGAGTAGTGTGAGTACATGAACGGGTAAAGGGTCTAGTGAAAGACACATTTTTAGTCTTAGAAGAAAAGCCTCTATATACACTGAGTGATGAAACGACAAACACAAGCAAAACTATACTTCTGTAACTATTCAAATTACCAATATTTACTCAATGAATGGTACTATAAAATGATATTCAAAGAGCTTTGTCCTTATGCCAGCTTTGAAAGAAGGTATTAATAGCACCCATATAATGTTGTATCCAACAAACGTTTGCATTTCACAAACCTTTGTCCATCTTCATGTGCGCAATCTATAAAACTAATACAAGACTTTCTTATTGTGTACCAAAGGTGTGGAAGATAGTAATTTGACCTTCCATTGAAAACCCAATGAGTCAGCAATACAAGAGACTCTCTGAGGGCATTGTAACCCAGGTATGTGTTTGGCTGAAATGAAAAGAGTCCTGGGGCCTGGCAAGCTCTGTGTAGGGTCTCAATGGAGGCTAATTGGGTTGCTGTCTATAGAAATTGTGGATCAGCATCTATCAGCCGCTGCTGTCTGACTCTCATTAGCTTGGGCTTAACTCTTCGACTTGAAAGAATCATTGAGGAAGCCTGTTAGAGTCCATCTAAACTTTTCACTGTGACAGCACTGCAGTGAGGCATCCTTTTAATTTAACTTTAATGTGACTGCCGGAGTTTAGACAGCTCCTAACCAGCAATACATCAGTGATTAGTGTCTGCCGTACTGAACTAAGACAGTAGAAACTACAACCCAAATCTTTAATCAGACAGACCTGTGCCTTTTCTGCTATCATCATTCACTGTGGATTCACATGTTATTCATCCTAAATGTAAATGCCAGACATATAAAAAAAAGCTGATGATCAGGACTGTGTGATATTGATGGGTGACAATGACCACAGAAATGTAGTTTGTAAACTCTGCACTACTATGATTTCAAAACAACAATTTGAAACAAACTGTAAAAATCAAAACCATCGGTATCGGCAGACATTATTCTAAATAAGCGAATATCGCACTTTTTTTGGATCGGTTCAATCCTTAAAAAAAAAATATATAGATAAAACTGCCTGAGGTCTCCAAATGGTATACTAATTTGAGTGTATTTTGCATGCAATTTGTGTATAATAACTCAACTTATTCCTATAGCTCAATTGGTAGAGCATTGCATTAGCATCGTAAAAGTCGTTGGTTTAATTCCAAGGATCCCAGAAATCTTTTGCTATACTATTTTTAGTGCATAATAGAAATGTGTGAATCATGATGTATCCCGTGTTTATCTGGCAAGCTCTACAGTATGTGCCATCTATTGTGGTGGACTCGTATTCCCCTGTAGTAATGTAGGCATAACAATAGGTTTTTACTCAATGCAATTGCCTATTGTCAGCTCGGCCTATGCTACAACAAAGCAGGGTATAGATAAAATTCATTTTTGGAGGGTTGCCTAGTTATGAGCTCAAACTCTAGCCAAAATGGAGCCAGTTCATTACCTAACAACAAGTCCTGCAAGACTAAATACTCTAATTAACAGGGCGTGAATGCCCATCTTAGATTGCCTATGTTGCATGTGCGTAGGATAATGGACAGAGGAAACCTCTGACAAAAGCACAAGATGTTTGCTTTCCTCCTTTTTCCCCCTTGTACCACAAACAAAAACAAATGCAGTCACAATACAAGAGGAAAGCTCAATATAGAGCTGATTCTAGAAAGGAAGTTGTCCAGGAGAAGGTCACTGCCTAGTACAACATTTAATCCAAAGGCTGTCAGGGAGGGGGAATCTCTAAAGTAGGGCAGCCAAGGAAGGGTCCGGCAGGCCAAACTATGACTTCTTTTAATAACAAACACCACGTGTATCAGTGGCTCAGTTTTAACTTTTAAGTATACGAAAGGCAGATAGAAACTCCAAACCATTAAGAAAAGTGTAATACGCCCACTTTAGAGTCTTAAGGTCTATAATCAGTGTGTGGAAAGCTATGGTAAGGCACTGCTCTTTAATGTGGCCTACTTAATAGCAACCCAAAACTCCTAGGCTTCTTCTGAGATTTCATGTGGAGTGCCTGTCCAAGGCGAGGGTTTTCCAGACCACACACCAATACGTCAGCCCTCTTTCTAGTTTTTACGTGGAGAACAGGGACAAAAATACTAGACCATATAGTTTATACTGAATGGAGTCCTATAGATTTAAACTATATGTACTACATGACTTTTGAACTTCCTTTATACATTTTTACATATACATTTATTCATTTAGTAGATGTTTTTTCAAAGCGACTTAAATATACTACACAACTGGTTTATAACAACAATGAGGGCGAGTAAATAATGACAGAATTAGCATTTTTGGGTGAACTATCATTTTATGTCTTCCATATACCTTCACTTAAAGGGGACATTTCACAAGATTTTTTAAGATGTCAAATGCATCTTTGGTGTCCCCAGAATACATATGTGAAGTTTTAGCTCAAAATACCATATAGATAATTTATTATAGCATGTTAAAATGGCCACTTTGTAGGTGTGAGCAAAAATGTGCTGTTTTTGGGTGTGTCCTTTAAAATGCAAATGAGCTGATTTCTGCATTAAATGGCAGTGTTGTGGTTGGAAAGTGCAGTTTAAGGGATGGTATTATCCCCTTTTGACATCACAAGGGGACACAGAGTTTCAATTACCTATTTTTCACATACTTGCAGAGAATGGTTTACCAAAGCTAAGTTACTGGGTTGATCTTTATCACACTTTCTAGGTTGAAAGAAGCACTGGGGACCCAATTACAGCACTTAAACATGGAAGAACTCAGATTTTTCCCTTTAAATGCTACAACAACTACTGTACCAAGTATTATTAATATGCATTAATTTAGTTTATCGAGGCAAAGTCTGTACTTAATAGTGAATATGTATTCCCCATACAGAAGTGTTACCAATTAAAGCTACTAGTTGTTCAAACTGCACCGTTATAGTTAAGTTTCATGTTTTGAGTTGGATATCCTGTTTGTATCGTCATTTGAATGTAAAGGAATGGGTTAAATGGGACACAAACAGCGACTGGTTGAGGAGACTGTGGGAGAGAGACCCACTGAGCTCATTGGCAGAGATTCAGCTTGCTTCCCATTTGTCATACTTTCACAGACATTTTGTGGGTCATATAAGCACGGAGAGGGAAAGAGGTCAGGGAATTCCACAGGCTACACAGGGACAGCCAACCGAAAGAGAAAGAACTACAGAACAAGAGACAGACAACATGAGAGAGAAAGAGAGATTGCAGTAAAGTCTTTATTTTTCAAATGTTACTATGATTGGACATTGGACCAACTGGAGCAAAACCAATGAAGTTTTTCTCCTCCCACTCTAGTAAAGTTCTTCAAGCGCAGCTGCTCTTATGAGGGTAAATGACTTCTACAGGCACAGAAGTGTGATTTTAAGTCCAAGCTAAAGTTACAGAGAGGCACATGTGGTCTCTACGGTAGCATTAAATTCTCTTTCTAAAGCTAAAGTTCACCCAAAAATGTCATCATTTACTCAGTCTTATGTTGTTCCAAACCCACCCAAAATTCACCCAGTTCTATTCCATGCAAAAGCATATAGTGACCAGGGGCTGGCAAACTACGAAAAAATGCTGTGAATATGCTTATACCCGTTTTAGACACAATAAAACCAATGATGCTTGGTATCAAACCTGGACAGACACCTAAATGTACAAATTTCTGGTCTGGAACAACATAGGTTCTGGCTAGATGGGATACAGCTACATCCAAATCTTGGAGATGTCGGGTTTACGGTTAGGTTTGGATGAAAATCGCGCTCATCCAACCAGATTTCACAAGATTTTGACAGTAGCTGTATGCCTTTTAGCCACAACCAACATCATGTATCATAGAGTGATTCTTATGGTGCGTTCACACCAGACGCGGAAGAGGCGGCAAGCGCGAGTGATTTACATGTTAAGTCAATGCAAAGACACGAATAGGCATCCATGCGGATTGCGCATTCTGCACAAATTGAGCGTTGCCACGTGAGTTGAAAAATCTGAACTTTGGTGGATTTTCGTGCCACGTTAACCAATCAGTAGCTTGCTCTAGCAGTGATGTGATTACAGGAAGCAAGCGGAGGCAGAAAAACAGAACAACGACAATCATCGTCTATACATGAGACATCTTCGTACTTTTACAGGAATTAAAAGGATCTTGTTTAGAAGAAAGTGAGTGACGAGGTCGAACAATCTGGTAAGTTTACTCAATTTGAGCTATATAAGCCCCTCCCACAATGCAAATTTACGAGTGAATGTCTCAAATGACATGAATCTCACGTGCGAATGAAGCGAGTAAACTCAAAATGTTCAAGCGTCCTACTACGCGTGAAGAGCGCGTTTTTGCCACCTCTTCCGCGTCTGGTATGAACGCACAGGTATAGTTTGTGAATTATTCCTTTAAAGGTGCAATGTGGGACTTTTAGCGGCACCTAGCAGTTAGACTATGAATTGCAATCAATGGCTCAGTCCACAGCTCCCTCCTTTCTTTTGAAATGCATAGTGAAGCTACGGTAGCCCCCACAGGACAAACATGTCCTTGTCTGACAAAACGTATTAACAAAACGAGATCTGTAGAAAATAGATCTACAGTAGAAACATGGAGTCGCAAATGGCGACTTCCATGTATGTAGATAAAAATGGCTCATTCTAAGGTAATAAAAACAATACCGTTAATTTTGTTGGGTCTTTATACACCACTGATAATATAGTTATGTATATTATATTGCATTTTTGCCAAAAGATCTATCTAAAAGTCCCACATATAACCTTTAATGCAGTTTTAATTATGTTAACCAATAATATTATTATCATGGTAAATCTTCTGCTATTATAGTAATGTGTCTTATTTGCAATCTGACTGCATCAAATCTCTCTTTCAAATTTGTGCGTCACTGAAATATCTTATATGCAAAGTGATGAATCCAATTATACATGGTCGGTGTGTCTGTAACACTACTGACACACAAACCCAGAAATACCAAGAGCATAATAAAGTCCTGCACTGTATCCAAAAGGAAGAGAGGGAGGGGAGAGAGAGTGATAAAGGGAATGAGGGAGAAGGGGGAGGGGGCACAAAGCTGACTTCACTTAGAAGAGAAAACCAGCATTGTTCTCCAGCTCTTTACCGATGACGTCCTCTCAACTCAATCTGACTGTGAAAAATCGTTTACTAAAACAGCTGTGCTTCCTACACGAGAGGGGCTGCAGCTAAAAGTGACCCCAGTGACCCCCACTTTCTTCTGGGTTACCCTCCAGTCATTTTTTTTACATCTTCATCCACAACAACACCACTGTGATGGCAGCTTGGGAAAAATCTAACGAAATGATAAAATATGCTTTAAAGAAAAATATAAAGTCCCTCTAAATGCGTTTCACATTTTTTATAAAACAAATTCAGGCTTTTATGTTAAGGTTCAGTAATTTCACTTTAAAGGCAGGTGCATGATCTCTGACAGCCAATGTTGACATTTGAAATCACCTAAACAAACACGCTCCTACCCCAATACAATCTGGACCTTCTTTTAATAGACCCGCCCCACACATACGCAACCCAGGCAAAGATGACAGTTAGTAGACACGCCCCTTACTGCTGATTGGCTACAAGTGTGTTTTGGTAGTCGGCAAAGTGTTTTTCAAAAATCATGCACCCCGCCTTTAATGGCAATAAAAAGGTTTTTAGTTTGAAGGGCTGTGACTCTTGCACCGTGACATACAGGTGCCATCATTCACCTTCATCCCATTCTTCTTCTATGCCTTTTATGCTGCGTTTACACCAACCGCGTTTCAGGCGTCAAAATCGCGTCTACCATGCCTAGTTTGCAGCTTGAACAGTCTGAATGCATTCAGGCGTGTAGAACCAAGTAGACGCGCGGAAAAAGCAAGCATTTGAAGCGTGTCATAGACAAAATCCGCTTCTTGTGAGAGGGGCAAGTGCTATGGGGTTGTCTGTTTGCAAGATGACTGATGTTGATTGTGCATTTATTGAGAGAGTTATCGGTTTGTATTTGTTACCTTACTATAGGGGGGAAATAAACGGCTCGGGTCAATAAACATCACGTGACTCAAAAGTGAAATGTGTATTACAACTTACCAGGTTGCCCAATGTCCTCACTGACACTCTTCCAAGTGACGTCCATTTTATTCCTGTCTCCTCTATAGAAATAAGAACTTGTGTCGTATAGCTCCGGGTGACTGCTTACGGACAATATCAAGCATTCAATTTCACGGCGCGAAATTCTGCCAAAGTTCAAATTTTTCAACTCTGGCATCAGCCGGCAATGCGTGTCAAATGCAAAATGCACAAAAAGCACCATTCGCGTGTATCGCGCGTCTAGTTCGCGGAATCGCGTTTTCCGCCCCAAACGCCTTATCTGCGTCGCGAGACCTCCAGACGCGCGTCCACGCGTCTTCACATTGACTTAACATTTAAATCACTCGCGCTTCACGCCTCTACCGTGGTTGGTGTAAACACAGCATTAGAGGACTTTGCAGAAAAATCGTTGCAGCGTTTAATGGATTCTGCCAACAAACCGGTATTTCTGAATGGCATGAGGCCGAGATTACGTGGATTTGAAGCGAAGGTATTTGATAAAGTTATCAAACGTGTGGAGATCATTTGGTCAAAATCATTATCTTAATTTTGACGAAGGTGGTGTTTAACGGCTTTTTCATCAGGGCTCTTTGTATTTTGGTGACAAAATTTTCCCTGCTTCACTGGTTATGATAAGATGTCAGGGTTGTGGTAAGGGATATTTTCTACAAGTTTTAAAGGTGGTTTAGATGCAGTTAAATAAAGCCTCCAATAACACACCACAACTTAATTTCACAACAGCTGGCTTCCATTGACGTTCTTTATCTATTCAGCTCCAAGGCCTGATCCACCTACCACCACCCTTCTGTTTTCTGTCTTATTCTAACCAGACATGACCATATACAGACAGACATGTTCCTCCAGAGGAACCACTAATCATTCAGCCACTACAGACCAAAGACACATGTTTCTTCCAATATGCACAGATGGAGGAGCATGACGAAGGCATGGCTGGTTTCGAATAGGCCCCCTACAAAGTAAAGGAGAAGGTTAAGTTGTATTCTATGTTCCTCTTTCCCTGTATTGTTATTCAGGGTTCCTGAAGCTCATTTGGTAGAGCAACACACATACTGATACCTCAAATGCACTGTAAGTTACTATGGATAAAATCTGGCAAATGCTTAAATGTAAATCTATTCCAGCAGGCAAAGAGTACAGCTCCTCACAGGAGATCAAATTAGAGCTGCAACTAACGACTATTTCTTCTGTCGACTAATCTAGCGATTATTTTTCCGATTAGTCGACTACTCTAACGACTATTTTTTATTATTAATACAGTGTTCTTTTTTTGATTAGCTATTTAATCTGTTGGATAATCTGTTTTTCTACTCTCTGTCTGATCTGACAGTCATTGTTTTTTTTAATTGTATTTTAACACAACTGAATGCTATTTTCACATATTATCTGTTCTGTTGTCAGACAAATAGGGGCGGTTTCCCAGACAGGGATTAGACTAGTCCTAGACTAAAATAAATATAAGAGCTGTCCAAACTGAAAACATCTTGCACTGACATATCTTTAAATACATCACTGCCCTTAGTTTGGCCTCAAAATGCACACAAGTAATGTTTTTAGTAAGGCATGTTTGTTTAAACTAATTATATTTCCTAATTAAACTAAGGTCTAGTCCTGGCATAAACTAATCTCTGTCCAGGAAACCACCCCAAAGACTATTAAAATAGTGACTAAACATGACCCAATAACCTTTTGTTTAATCCAACCAGCTGTTACTTTAACTACTTAGTTACTAAAATCTTGATTTATAAACGCGACATCGCAGACAATTCGGCGCAAATTAAAAAATTGCCATTACACAGAGTTACTAGAGAAGGCATGCGCGGGCATAGGAGAGAGAGAGAGCTCGCGCACAAGCACATAGAGAACCAGTGTGTGTGTGAAAAAACCGCTAACCTTTCATGATAAACTCGAATCAGTCTCTGCCAGTAACATCTGACGTTTACGTGAAAATGCAAGTACACAGAGGAATCCGCATGGAAAACACAGCCAACTTTAATTCTTTCACTCAGTGTCATGTATGAGAGGCGCTGTCTAGGGGCTTCACGCAGAGAAAGAGAGAGAGCGCGTGTGCACAAGAGAGGAACCACCGAGCGCTCACAACAATAAATGAAGCCGTTTTAAAGGAAAATAAAATTGTAAATGTTGCGGCCATTGTTGATTTTGTGGCGCACACAAACAAATCAATGTATGGATAACACTGCCAGGAGCAGAAGCCGCCATTACGCGAAATGAATGTAAACAGTGACGCGTCGACGCCTTTTACGCATGTCGATGTATTTTCATAGTCGACTCGACGTAATCGATGACGTCGACGCGTCGTTGCAGCACTAGATCAAATTAAGAAGCAACACGTGAAACATCACAAGACTACAAAACCAATTAAACTAAATTACATGGAATAATTAAATCACATGCTGGTAGACAGAAGATGAACAGAACACTAAACAGAGAAAATCATTTTATTCTGTTTGTGATGTGGCCATGTTTTCCACTTCAAATTACACGCTAACCAAAATTTCCAATGAAATTCTATGGTTCCTACATTAGAACTGTGTGAACTTGCCATTACCTACCACCAGGATCAACCACACACACACATGTGTGTATACATGTGACCCTGTCTGTGAAATTCAGACTATAGTCTCATAAGTTTATTACAAGATTAGGAGCATCAAACTGAAATGATTTTACTCAAGCGGAGTGCCTGCAACCCCTTCAGCCGTTACTTATTCACGATACAGCACTTGCCTCAAGTACCTTATTGCTTTTATAAAACAGTTACCTAACAATATTAAAGTAAAAAAATATTAGTGCAACTTTCATGAAGTTAAATCAATAAAAAGCATTCCTTCCTCACTTAAACTTAAGATTTTCATGATATGTCCCCTTTAAAGATTTCAAGGTTATATTTTGACAAAAGGTTTTTTATCTAAGATGATTTTATGTAGACACCTGTAAATTAAAAAAAATGACCTAAGCTGGGTTTCCCAGGCAGGGTCATGTGTATGTATGTATATGTACTGTATATATACTGTATATGTGGGCTTTTCAGTTTCAGATGGGCTTCTTTCCCACAGGACTCCCAAAAGGAAGTCAGTCTCTCACTCCCTGACCCAGTTCAGCCATCATCTGCCCAAGGAATGTGGGCTTCAGGCCTCTGGTGTGAAGCTCTGACTTGGCAAAATTGAAAGACAGGAATTGAGAGAGTAGAAAGAAAAGTGTTGTGCAGATAAGGCCATATTCTGTGCGTGGGCCATCACAACGCAGTCTTTCATGACATGGAGACAAAGACAGATTCTGAGGGAAACACTAGGGTGTGTTTAAGAAAAAGAATGAATCACTTAAACCAGTGGTTCTTAACGTTATTCCTGGAGGCCCACTGCCCTGCATGTTTTGTATGTCTCTTTTATCTGGCAGACTCAGTTCAGTTCATTGAGATCTCTTCTAATTAGCTGATGATTTGAATCAGGTGTGTTAAATAAGGGAGACATACAAAATGTGCAGGGCAGTGGGCCTCGAGGAATAACGTTAAGAACCACTGACATAAACCATCTCTCAGATATATAAAGTTCACTGAGTTAATCTTAATGCTACTGACTGTGTGCGAGATGCACGCTTGTTACTGGCCTGCTGTTTGTGACACCCTGTGTTGTCTTAATAACTGAATGTCTTAATTATTTCAAAGCTATGTATAGTTAAAGTTTAGGTTAATGAAGATAGCAGAGAGACTGACATACGAATGTCAATGTCTGTGTGTGAATGAGTGCATGTGCATTCTGACGTGAAAGGTGATCAGAAAGAATGTAAAACATGTATATTGCTGGCTATTTCTTTTTCTTTTTTTATTATATCATAGTTTATATGGATAAATAATAAAACATTAGCATATTGCATATTAAATACAACATTTAGAAAGTTATCGCATATCGCACCCCCCCCATTTTCACATATATGGGACTTGGTCTTGTAAAATCAATAGTTGCATTTTTTCAACTGTGAAAAGGACTTTGTAAACAAGTGAAAATAAACATTTACAGATTATGTAGGGAGGAGACTCTTCAAACATATGACGTAATATCTTCTAATTTGAAAAAGACTCCCATGAAAAAGTATTGTTTTGATTTTGCATGGGAATAATATTTTCTCTGATTTTCCTGGTGGTTGAAGGTTTTGTATTTTGATTACACTATGATCCCACAGTCCAGTGGTTATTATACATCAGCCTCCACCCAGAACACCAGCGTGACGTCAACATGCACAAACAATAAACAGGCGTGAGAGTGAAAGCCCACCTCTTCTTGTGATGCGAAGTTAGGGGCTGATGGATCCACGGACCAGTAACAGTAATCGAAGCCAAACTCCATCAGCCTCTCCCTGGAGTCAGCCAGACCCTCCACTCGCCCGTCCAAACGCCCCTCGAGCTGTATAGAAGAAGAAATAAATACAAGTTCATGTGATTTAACCTTTATCAGTCATGTTCGTCTAGAAACCTTTTTAAGTTTAATCACTTCTCCTCAGCAAGCCGCAAAATTAAAAACAACATTCATGAATTATGTCCTTAAGTTTAATACTCAGGGTTAGGGATTCAAAAGACTGCTTACCCTAGGTATAAACAACAATAGTATAAGTCTGCAGCGCATTCGCAAACAACACAGTTATTAACAATTTGATCATCATTGATTCCAGTGATCATGTTTTCTGCTGGAATGACTTAAGTTGTCTTTAAAATATATATTACACTAATGGTGTGTATGCACCAATACCAAAAAAATGTTTTGCTTGATTACATACAAAGCCAATACCAAGATGCAAATAGACGTGAATACGCACCAGACAACGCAAATGACACAAATTGAACGTGATTTTCATAAACGCGCCAGATTCGCCTCAATAGCGTCTTTAGAGCAAGTAAAAAAATTCAACTGGAGTGGGAAATTCGCATGACGCACGGTCGCTCAAGCCAATCATCGAAGAGCTTATTGACACATCCGGTATGACACGTTTGGTTGTATCAGAAAATTAAGAAAAGCATTTTTTTTGTGCGAGTGACCCGATAAACAAGTAATCCCACAAGTAATCTACAGCGAGTTTGTGTGTAGGCCCCTTCTGCCTCAAAAGACAATGACTTTGCCTTCATCTTTTCAGTCAATTTTGTTGTTGGCAACATCTGGAGTGGCTCAGTAGTCCTATTCGTGCATTGCAGTCTCTGTCGCAATTTAGGCAGACAAAGCTGGATAGCAGGTTGGAGTCATGGATTGGTTTCCTCTCCTTCCTGCAACTTCTTTTGTCTTTCAACTGCTAAAGTCTCTTCATTTCTCCCCTTTGGATTCCGTCACTTACTGTGGTTTTACATGCACTGCGATTTTCTGCAATTGACTCCCAGGTATCAGGGTTTATACCAGTGGTTTTCATATCAAGCTTGAAAACATCCTTGTAACACAGTGCTGCCTAGTTCACCATATAGTATATCCTTGGGAATACGTCCGTCCTTCATACGGCGCACATGACCTATCCATCAGATCCACAGATGTGTTGGTGATCTTGTCTTCCCAGGTGATACCAAGGATTTGTCGCAGACAGCGGAGACGGAAACTTTCCAAACCTGCTCTTGTGTTCTTTCTTTCCATTTGTCAAGAGTGCAGAGTCAAAGATGGTATTTCTGAGCCCTTCACTTTTGGCCAGAGTCTCTTCAAGTCGCTAGATGAACTCCTGGTTTTTGTCAGAGTAGGCAATTTTGCAT
Source organism: Paramisgurnus dabryanus (assembly GCF_030506205.2). Lineage (NCBI taxonomy): Eukaryota > Metazoa > Chordata > Actinopteri > Cypriniformes > Cobitidae > Paramisgurnus > Paramisgurnus dabryanus. The sequence continues at coordinate 24,802,294 of NC_133353.1, forward strand.
GTATCCATCTTAGGTTGAATTTTCTATTTTTTATAGTAAAGTTTATTGGGCTTTAGTTTGTCCTTGGAGGTTACCAGAGAGTGGTCAGTATCGCAGTCGGCACTGTGGAATGCTCTGGTGTTAAAAATGGCGCTTTTCCATTGCATAGTACCCCACGGTTTAGTTTAGTTTGGGTCGGGTCAGCTCACCTCACTTTGGCGTGGTTAGCTTTTCCATCGAGTTTGGTATCACTTCGCAGTGGGAGGGATTATAGGCGTGTCGTTATATTTGCGCGGCATACTGCTGTGACATCATACAAGTGAGAGCGTCCTTGTACATTCCCATACATTTATTTATTTCTCAGTCCGCCACAAAATTAAAATTGGCCACCACAAATAGATGTTTGCACATCGCGTTTATCACTACCTTTGTATCACATGACAGTTTCTGTTCAAACACCGCGGCATCAGTCGACGGCGCTCCGCTGAGCCTCATTGAAGTTGCATTTAAGCATATAATGCTGACGTGCTCGCCGCGAATGTTCCGCCACAAACTGCAATTCTGGAAAAAACTGGTATGGTGTCCCTGATTCTCAACCTGTGGATGTTTTTCCTCGCTAAAAAGGAGTTTGGGAACTTAAAGCAGAGCACAGATGACAACATGTTTGCTCGAGACAGCGCAAGCTAGCACAGGTAAAGCTAATCTACATTATAGCAATGACGCTGTAGTGACGATTTTCTCAGACCAATCAGTGATCTACTGTGTTTTCGCGTCACGTTTGGTATCAGCTCGGATCGTTTGGAACCCCAACCGAGGTGGTACGAAAAAGTATCGGGTACTACGTACTGCAGTGCACCCAATGGAAAAGCTCCAAAAAGTAAGCTGACCCGACCCAAACTAAACCAAACCGTGGGGTACTATGCAATGGAAAAGCGCCACTGTTCAGGGAGTCCTTCCTAGTAATAATCAGGTCTAGCTGATGCCAGTGTTTTGACCTGGGATGTCTCCAAGATGTTTTGTGACATGCCTTGTTCTGGAAAAAGGTGTTAGTCACGCAGAGGTTGTAAATACTACATTTAATCTGTTACATGGAGATTAGCCATTTATGTCTCCAGTTTTTCCACTAATAATGTTACAGTACAACACACTGATGCCAAGAACCAGAATTGTGTACCTCTAGCCTACATCTGCAATACTCTGTAGTGCACTCAACAGCAACAATTAGGAGCTTGTTAGGCTGAGACAAATTACTTTGAGCATCCGAGCATGACTGAATTGTCAGCAAGTTATTACCCAGATCTCAGGACATGCATAAAAAAAACATATTTCTCAGCTCTTTATCTGCCCTGTTAAACATCATGGCACAGCGTGTGCAAGACGGCAGCACTTGCTGTGTGCAGAAACATGCCCGGGCATCGCCAACCTGTCAATGTTAGACTCAGGGCTTTGATGTGCAATTATTCACACACTCCCACAGCTGACAGATTTACTGACCTCACTGTACGGTCCACCGCATTACTAATGACCCCTAACATCGTACTCAGCACTATGGCCCTGTTCCAATAGGCACACTTCTACATATAAGTACTTTGTAAGAGCTTTGTTAAAGGCGCTCTAAGCGAATCTGCGAGAGGTCACTTCTTGTTGATGTTTGAACTGTTTTCAAACAAACGGAGCATAGCTAACTCCTCTCCCTCCCTTCCGTGCTTTCATGAACGCGCCCAATCCCCACCCCCAAATCCTTCTTGTCGTTTATTGGCTGGAACACTTTGTTATGTTTCGTGGTGCTAGGTTTGGCCACTGTGTTTATATTGAAGTTTGTAGAGCCTGGGCTGTCTACAGAGATCGCGTTTTTTTACAGTTTGATCAGCGGACAGGCAGCAAGCAGATAGTGAGGAGTTGTTGGCTGTATGTAACAAAAAATGTTTTATGGTCTAAAACGCGTGAATTCGCTTAGAGCGCCTTTAACCCTATGATCTATTTCCCCAAAGCATCGCAACCTACATACACAGCATAATTATGCATTATTTAGTTTTTAGACCACTCAACCATATCTTAAAATGTGAGTCAAACAATATAAAATGTTTGATTAACTATCGACATTTCAACCCCCTCAAGGCATTTTGTGTTATAGTCACAAAATATTTGATTTATTCGTGTTCATGGACAAGATTTAAAAAAAAAAGTGTGTTATTGAGTACCAATGTCTTTTTAATGTCACTCAGCACAAATTTCTATGTATTGCTTTTCGTGTAATTTTATGTATTGGTTTCTCAATTTTATTTTACTTTTTTTTACCATTGTCGCTTGGGGTTAGGGTTTGGGTTAGGATTTCATTTTATATATTGGTTTCTATTTTTTTTCTTCCAATTTTAAACTATTCTGCCCTACAAAGGCAAAGCGCAGTAACTATGCATTTGGTCAAAATTAAGTTAAGGATTGAAATGGGCTTTGTGAGATCTGATGGGTCTTGTGACAAAGTCTCCTGGTTTAGTTTTGTCCCATTTCAGAGAAACGTGTATGCAAAAAATTGCAGTAACATGTTTGACTGGTTGGTGTAAAAACTTTAAGGGCATTTTTCTCTGTTTCAGTGTTTGCGTAGTTACTGCACTTAGCTTTTGGAGGGCAGTATTGTCGCTTGGGGTTGAGGTTAGCATGTCTGAAATGTAACAGAAAGTCGTTCTAAGCGACAATGGTAAAAAAGTAATATAAAAGTGAGAAACAAATACATAAAATTACACGAAAAAAGTTGTGTTCGGGGACATGAAAACAATATACAGAAATTGGTGCTGAGTGAGACGAAAAAGACATTTGTGCTCAATAACAAGAAAAAAAAAAGAGGAAAATCGGATCCATTAAACACAAATAAATAAATCTTATTTTATAACATTTTATGACTATAAGACAAAATTTCTTGAGATTGGGTTAGACATTTTCCATTAAAATCTGATAACCAGGTGTCAAATTTATTTATTTTCTTTAAGGTGGTATAAAAACAACGCATTCCTTTTAACTAGGGGTGTGACGAGACACTTAATTCATTAGACAAGACCAGTGCTGGGTTTCGATTCAAATTTCAAGAATCGATTCGATTCCGATTCTCAAGATCTTGAATCGATTATCATTATTCGATTAAATCCGATCTGATCCGATCTTCAAGATTTAGATAAGTGTTTTTGAAAAAAATCCTCAATGATAAAATATATTAATGGAAATTACATTTAAAATTACATAATAATGACGATGCAATAATAATTGGTTCAAATAAAGTATCAAAGTCAAGTAAACACATTACATTAATATGTAGCCTATCTAATAAAATTTCTTTGTTCCGATGAACACAAAAAAAGATATTATGAGAAATGTTTGTATCCAAACTGTTCGTGGACCCCATTTGCTTCCATAGTATTCTTATTTCCTACTATGGAAGTAAATGGGGTCCACGAACGGTTTGGTTACAAACATTTCTCAAAATATCTTCCTTTGTATTCATTGGAACAAAGACATTTATGTGGGTTTGTAACAACATGAGAGTGAGTAAATTATGACAGAATTTTTTATTTTTGGGTGAACTATCCCTTTAATCTGCTAAGATGCACTTGAAAAAAGTTTCGCCACAACCTCAACTTTATGCTAATATCAGGAGACAGTGGCCGTTTCTCAATCGGAAAGCTGCATCCTCCGGAGGTCACATTTGGAGGCTGCATACGTCATCAAGCCTGGTTTATTTCAGCTGTATTAAATGAGCATTACATTTGCAAGTCATAAGTATATTACAACATTTTACGACTAACTAAATATAATAGTATACTTTATAATTGTTAATCTACTATAATAAGCCTATTATGACGCAAGCAGTCTACAAATGCAACCTCCAAAGGATGCAACCTTTTCTTTGAGAAACACACAGCATTTCACCTCCACAAGAAATCTCATGACATAATTGATTTCGCGAGACATATTGTATCTCACGAGATCTCTTCGCACAAACCCCCCTACTTTTTACTATAGACGGTTTACATCGGACGCACGTGTGTTGCCGCGGTTAAATTAACTAATGTCAGCTGGCACTTTGCTCACTCCCGATTCTCTGGTGTCAAACACAACAATGGTCCACTCGTTGAATAGCCTACTTATCTTCTAATACAAGACATGCGTGAGGCAAAGTGTGAATTCTTTTAAAAGTCACTTCATCAGTCCGCCACGGTTTCGGAGTGCATTCCTTCCTTAAAATTTATCCTACTGTCTTTAAATAACTTCTCTTGAAGGACTTTTTTTCAAAGCACAGCAGATGGCCAGATGTGGCTTTTCATACTTCATTCATCAAGTGCAGAATGTAAGGACGTATTTCCTGCTCCAGATACATTTTATTAATATCAATGGGAATTATAAGCAAACATTAATATTTCTTAGAAGTTTAAATGGCACATTTTTATAAACAAATGGTTAAAAAAAAGCTATTTTAGACTTTTTTTAACCACACAGCATCTTCTCTTTGGATCTTTTCTTTAATCAAAGCAAAAAATAATGGACAACTTTTTGGCAACTACATATAATTACTTCAGTAATTCTTCCAGTTATGTTCGTTTATAATTTTGGTCATTCCTGATGTGAACATCTGTGTCTCAATCCAGTCTGCCAGCAACAAAACGGATGATGGGAAAGTTTTTTAGAAATAGCAGATCTATGTGAGGATGGCTGAACTTCTCCAGACTGAATTCGCTGATAGATTTGTACTCGTCTCATTTCAGTCTGTAATTTCTGGTTGCATTTTAATAAAAAGACTGAGAGATAATTATATATGATCACTATAACATTGTAAAAACAACAAATCTTATGGTGGCATGGTGGCCTAAGACTTTTGCAAATACTATATTCATCCAAAACAAAAGCTGATGGGTGGGTTGAGAAGCATTCACTTAGTCAGAAAAATGGGGTGTGGAACGACGTTCAATTACAAACGTGTTATTTGATCTTGCATTTATGTTTGTTTTAAGTGTTTGTGTTTCCATATTCAAAAGGAATGCTGTTATGAAGTGCTACTGCTCTAATATGTTTATGCAGTTCATACCCGCATAAATAAACAACTGAGTAATCTAGCGGGAAGAGATAATCCTCACTATAAACTTCCTGTCACTGAGATGATCTGCGATTGGTCATCTTATCACCAAACCACTCCACTTTCAACACCAAATGTCATAAACTGCTGTGTTTCCAGTGTGTTTATAAAAGCAGGTACTTTCTGACACCATTTTTTTTTTACTTGGGGATTTCGCAAAAACCTCCACATAAACAGTATTACTTTACACAGAAATTCATTACAATCATGTATCATAAGTGGGGCCCTATGATTCTTTTTTTACTGTAGATGACAACAATGAAAACTTACCTTCATATTTCGGACTCTTACCACTTTGTCCTCCACCTGTACAGCTAACCGTCCTCCATCTAGAGTCTCCCTGCAGACCAGGGACAGAAAACAATTGATACAATATTAAACAGAGCACTACTAAGTAAACATCTGCAAGCATGTTAACATTCTTGTTATAAAACAAGAAAGACGATGACAGTTTTCCTTTACAGGCCAAAGGGTCATTCAGTATTTAAGGTAAAAATGTGTAGAATTTGGTGCAGAAAAGCAATCTTACTCTGGTTTGCAATAGACGGTATGTCTACTGTGCATACTTTTCATCAACATTTGGGTCTGACATTTCCAGTGCAAATTTCCTCAAGTGATTTAAAATTAATATCAGATACGATTTTTAATAATGACTTCTTGACTAATTATTTGACAGCCAAATATTACGATCACAATTAATATAAGGCATCAGGTTAATTCATGAGATTTATGTGCATTTTAGCACTTCCAATTCATCGTTCCAAAGTCAATGGGTTTTGTGAATAGAATTTTGGATAAACTCATCCATTTAAATTATATTAAGCCTTAAAGTTCTGCATAATTAAGGGTGTGGCCACTTGAATGAAGATTGAACAGCCACTGCTGTCACTAGAGTTGAGCTAGGCGGGGGTGGTTTCAGCAACCAGCCACCTTAGCTTCACCCACGTCCCGCCTTTTTACCAATTTTCGGATATCCGTGAGTGATGATTGGTGAAGCGAGGCAAAATGGTGACGGCACGCACCACCTACTTTAAGCGGCCCTGTCCCAAATATGTGGACTTTTGGTTTCGTGGCCTTAAATTGTGCATTCTCACTTAGTCTACGAGTCCGTAGGGTGTCCCATCTGTGGTTTTTAAGCTCGAAGTCTGCTCATCAGTGCCCCCTTTGAACCCTTGATGCGATCTTTGGCGAAGACTAACCAGACGACAGAAGGGAGGAGTTCACACTGATGAGCAACTTCTTTTCCTATTTCCGGCGTGATGCTCGAGTCTGTCCCAAAATACGACTCTGGTGTGCCCTCTTGGACTCGCGTCAAGGGTCCCAAAGGTTTGCACTACATAATGTCAACAAAGTGTGGTCCACAAGTCCGGAGTGTGCCATTTGGGACAAGCAAAAAATGATCTTCGTGACGTCACCCATAGGTTTCCGGACACTACGTCCATATTTTTTACATTCTATGGTTAACACAAGTCCAAGATATTTATTCTATAAAACACTTTTTAAAGCTTTAAAGTGTTTTTTAAAGGAAGGTTGATACATGGAACTACGGATTTTGTTTGGGACGTCATCACACATGAAGATCTCGAAAACAATGCAACATGGACACAATTCCCAACAAAGATCCTCAGAGTATTACCTTATCAGGGAACATGTTTTTAAATGTGTTTAATAAAGTCTGATAGAGTTGTCAGAAGCTTGGTCGTGATGACATTAATGTTGAGAGACTGTGGTGTAGTTTGCTTGTAGCATAAAGGCAGGGTTCTCAATGGCCCGCGGGACGGGAGTTTGACACCACTGGTTAGCTTTTTATTTTTAGTAAACGAACTTAGACCTCAAAAATCATAAAAGCTGTATTCATCTGTGAAGATTATCTTGTTGCCTATGGGGAAAATGAATGGGCTTTTTGACGAAGGAACCAGTATCCCGCTAACTAACTCAAATACGTCAACCATTTTTTTAGCATGCACACTGTTTTTATTCTTAGCATGACCTACAGTTTGATTTCTGCACATCAGATTTTTTTATATTATCAGTGGTTTTCAAGTCAATAGACTTCTTTGACGATATACAATTTTTTTTATATTTTTAGAATTTTAAAGCTAAAAGTTAAAGATAAGATTTTCAGAAAAATATTTAATTGGGAAACCAGAAGCTGATCATATCCAGACCCGTATTCAGACGGAGCAACACTGAGAAAGACTGGGGGTCTGGAAGATCCCTCTCCACTGCTCTGTTGAGCTGAAGTCTGAGGTCAAATTCAAATGAAAACAGATCTCTCAAAAACCCGTCTACAAACTGCGCAGTTGAGCCAAAGCAGGTGTGTGTATGCAGGATATCTGTGTTACTGTGCGAGAGAGCAGCGACGACGACAGCTGTGCAGTATCTCCGGTTTCAGATTAAAATGATGCAATAAAATGAAATCCAGTTTATAAGGATGGCTGGTTTAAAAACCCAACTCTAAACTTTCATTGTGTCTCCATACTCTGTAGGTCAAAACTTTTTATTAACACAAAACAAGTAGTTTTTTATGTAATGTGTAAGCAATTTCTCCTATTTAAGTTTAGCATACAGAACTAGCCTACAGTATAATTAGGTCAACCGTCAACTTATGAAGAATTACACTGTGGTGCTTTCAAATCATTGCTCTGTTTTTTTTTTACAGCAGACTGACCTTTGTATCAACCAATAGCATGAGTTTGGGCGGAACTTCTAGGTTTTTGAAGTCAATGTTGAAGGATAGACATGTGGACCCCTTATGCAATTTACCCATTCATATAATGCTGGTAGTTTTATTGGTAGTCTTTTTGCTCGTGTAGTGTCATGTGGGTCAGTTTCACTTTGCCAACAGTGAATAGAGAGGTAAGCCCAACCCACAACCACAGCAGCCTGCTTTGACTGTCAGTGTTTGTGTATTTTATAACATAACCCAGTGGAAAGAGAAAAAGAGAGCATGTTTACAAACTTATATTATTGTGCCATTCCCACATGCTTATGCAATTCCTTTCGTCTTCTCCTCAGGATTTTGGAATGCTAAACTTTTATTTGATTGATCCTTTTTTCGAGTGAAGACACAAGACGTCACATACGCATTATGTGCATACTCATAAAACCAATGGCTGCCTATTAAATAGCCATCCTCATTTGCACAACAGTGACAGAAAGCCATGAAGTTGTCCCTTTAGGGGACTTTTTAAATGTCAAGGCGAACAGCGACAGCCAAACTTACGCAAACAGCTTTGTGTCTCAATCTGGGAGGAGTTTCTTTACCCCCCTGCCCAGCACTCACATACTGTAGTAATTTGGCTAATGCAGGAGGGTGGGGCAGTGGGTTCTCATGGGGTACACTCAGTACAGCAGTGTTTGTTCCCACATGGCTACACTTTTTCGTGAATTTTTAAAAAATGTTAAATTGAAACACTTTATTGGATTATACTAACACAATGTGTACTAATTTTCGTACTGCAATTCTGTAAAAAGATATACACAAGATACCAAAAACATCCAGTACTGGATACATTTTAGGGGTGGTCTATAAAAGGATTCAAGAAGATTTTGGAGATTATAAAAGCCTACATTTAAACAGACACCAAACAATCTGTGATTGATTAATACAGCTTTACTTAGAGACATATGCATTCATTGCTTTGTTTATGCATTATATTATGTATTGCATGTGAAACTATTCTATAGTAATTTATTTTAGTATTTGCTATAGTAAAATTGTAATAGATAGGGGTGGTTTCCCAGACAGGGATTAGCTTAAGCCAGGACTAGACCTTTGTTTAATTAGGAAATATAACTAGTTTGAACAAACATGCCTTACTTAAAACATTACTTGTGTGCATTTTGAGGCAAAACAAAGGGCACTGATGTACTTCATTGATATGATGTTAGTGCAAGTTGTTTTCAGAGTCTTACATTTATTTTACTCAAGGACTAGTCTAACCCCTGTCTGGCAAACCGCCCCATAGTGTTTTTGAACCTTGCCATACTAAATATTGAAGTATACTAGTGTATTTACTACAGTTTATCAATTCACTGTAGTTAATAGTACAGAATACTATAGTACACAATAACAAAGTGTAGTGATTACTATAAAATTCTACATTGATTGATTTTGATTTAATACCCAGATTTATTTGTATAAGAAATCTCAGTAATACTCTCTATTGGTAATAAAAACTAGTAGTTACATCGTAAAAATAACTCATAGTCATATATATGTACATGCAGTGTGGCACATTTGCTTTAATAGAACTGACAGCTAATTTCTATTAGTTGCGCAGAAAAACACTTTGCTGTCAGTGCCGTTTTTATTCCCAGACATGGCAACAGTACCAACAACTCAACTCTGTTTATGGACTCAGTCGGGAACCACTCAACGCACTTTTATATGCAATTTCATACACACAAAATCAATGAATGCAAATATTACCTGGAGTTTAAAGGGCGAACCCGAATCGCGACTTTCACGTTTGCCATTTGTGTGACAGCGGACGGAGGGAAACGATGAATTGTAGTGCAACCGTCCGTTATAGTCCATTTAATAAATCCCTCGAATGCGCTGAATTATCCCGACCAGAACGAGTAAATGGATCACAAAAGTTTCTGGCCATTATTGATATCATCTAGGCTATCACAGAGCACATGATAAAGCCGTAACCACGATTGATTTGCACTGACTGAAACTTCCTGCAGTCTCTCTGAGAGGGGCGGTTCTGCTACGGCGAAGGAAGGGCTCATGAAACTGTATTAAGATGAGTTATGCTAGACATCATTGGTCGATAGAAATCAACTTTGAATAAGGCGTGGTCATGAATTATAAATATGCTTCGTAATTGGTCATAACATGTTAACGTCAGCGTACTATTTATTATTCATATGCTAAGGGTTGGCCATAGTAAAAAAGCAGGAGGAGAAGGGAAACAAAAGGAGGGAGACGTTGACACGCATCAACTTTTTGTTTGCCCATGATAAGCATATTTTGTAATAAAATAATTTATTTTCCGTTTGCTTTTAGCATAATAATCAACTATCAATTATAAAGAAATCCTTAAGTTAAAGGGTACATTTCACCAGTTTTTTTAAAATGTAAAAAAAATGTCCAAAGGGTACATATATGAAGTTCTAGCTCAAAATACCATATAGATAATTAATTATGTCATGTTAAAATTGCCACTTTGTAGGTGTGAGCAAAAATGTTCTGTTTTGGGTGTGTCCTTTGAAATGCAAATTAGCTGATCTATGCACTAAATGGCAGTGCCTTGTTTGGATAGTGCAGATTAAGGGGTTGTATTTTCCCCTTCTGACATCACAAGTGGATCCAAATTTTAATGACCTATTTTTTCACATGCATGCAGAGAATGGTTTACCAAAACTAAGCTGCTGGGTTGTTCTTTTTCACATTTTCTAAATTGATATAAGCACTGGGGACCCAATTCTAGCACTTAAACATGGAAAAAGTCAGACATTTTCCCCTTTAAAAATTTAAAAAGAGGTGTACACTTTTACAGTAAGTGCATATGATTTCAAACCCTAATTATAAACTCATGAGATACTCGATACATAATAATAAAGTACATTTTATTACGTTAGATAAAGTAAGCATTAAACAAGTGTGCAGTTTAAAATCAACTGATATTAATATTGTCCAACATGAACAGTGTAATTACAAGTGCAAATCAGAGGCTTTTCTAACTCAACATTTGCAAATATAAACACACACACAAAGATACATAAACATACAAGCAACAATCAGATAATAAGGTAAGATATTGACAGAAACAATTCAATAAATAGAGAGTTACATGATGCAAATGGCAAGAAGGCATAGTAAAGGGTCTGTATTATGTTATTTTGTGAGTACAAACTGGCAAATCCCACCTGAAATGTATTAAACTCATTTTCGAGATGTATAAACTATGAATTATCCCGACCAGAGTGAGGAAATAGATCCAGCCAAATATCAAACTCAGCAATTTTTCAGTCACAAACGTTCACCTCACAGCTAACAATAAATCAAGACTTTAAAATCATTTTAAAATCATTTAAATGAGCTCTACATTCTTTTGTTTAAATACTGCTCATTAATTCAATAGTGTTTGACTGAGATTCATTTCTATACTCCTATGTCCCCTAGTGGTCACTGGGAGACTTGCAGTATGTCCATTTGGTTTGACATTGAAGGCACTTGGTACTTGGTGGCCAATGAGAGCTGTTGAAACTTCTCCACAGACTCCTATAAAAAAAGGGGAAATGAGTGTGATTTGGAAAACTCTGAAGATTAAAGCATCACTTCAGCCAAATATCAAAATTACCCCATTATTTACGAACCCTAAAGCAATCTGAGATACACATGTCCATCATCTTTCAGACAAACACTTTTGGAGTAATTTTACTAAATGTCTTTGTTTTTCCAAGCTTATAATGAGAGAAAACAAGGATCAGGGAACAACTTCTGACTTTGAAGCCCAAAAAAGTGCATCCATCTTTCACCGAAGTAATGCACATGACTCCAAGGGGTTAATTAATAATTAATCGATGCGATATTGTTTTCTTACAAAAATCACATCGATCACCAGCAGAAGACCTTAATTAACCCATTGGAGCCATGTGGATTACTTTTGTGAAGGATGGATGCACTTTTTTGGAGTATAAATTCAGAAGTTGTTCTTTGTTCCCTGTTTTCTCCCTATGAAGCTTGGAAGAGCAATAACATTTAGTAAAATAACTCCAAATGTGTTTGTCTGAACAATGATGGATATATGTATCTGATTGCTTGAGGTTGAGTAAATCATGGGGTAATTTTGATATTTGGCAGGAGTATCCCTTTAAAACTAGCTTTCAATGAAATAATGAGGTTTACTATGAACCACCATGCCAAAGCAAGATATCAGAACCAATTCTTTGTCAGAAATTCTTTGTCTTTTTAAGTAATGTTTATAGCCTTATTGCTTCCAAAGAACACTATATAATACAAATATTTAGGACACTTTAAAATCAACACTTCTTTTACACTTTCAACAATCATTTTACTAAGTAAATGTCTTGCCAGAGACTTTATAAGATAATAAGACATACAGTAGTTTTATATCATAGCTTTTACTAAAGCTGCATCTAAGGCAGTACAAGAAACAAAAATATACTTGGAAATCCAGTGTTTGCATTGCATAATTTTTGAGTGATTTTTCTCCTAACTAATGACGTTGTACTGAAAAAAGTGTTGAAGTTACTATATGTTTGCCCACTTATTTATGTAGCTCACTTGCATTTGTTTAATATTATGTGAAATCACAGTGCTTTGGAAGGTCCTCAGACATTTTAGCATCCTGAACTCACACTATCTGTTTATTTAGATCTTTATTGACTATTTAATAATACCTATATTTAAAACATACCTCTGGCCACGATAACACTGACAACTTTGACCAATGGGAGCCCACTTCCTCCTCCTTCAGAAGCCCTTTCTCTACAAGTCGTTTTATCAGAAACAGGTAGTCAGTTCTCTGTAAAAATAAATTATGAAACACAGTTTATAACATACTATACACAGTTATATATACATAGACACAGAGGCTTAAGCCTAAAAAAGTGATGGTCACCTCGCTGTCTGTGGCACTTAGAGTGGCAGTGAGAGTGGGTTCACTGAGAAGAAGATGCAAAGGTGCAGGAGAAGCGGGACTGCGACCCCACAGGAGTAGAAACTTATCTAGCAGAGCAGATTTTTTGTTGCCCTGGTCTGAAGAAACCAGTGGCAGCTCTCCAGATACTGTGCATGCACACAAACACACAATGAGCCATTATTTATGTTCAGTATTGCATTTAAATTTGTCTCATATTACTATTATTTGCAGTCTCACCCAGTTTGCAGGCCAGCTGAACAGTACAACGCAACAACATCTGCTCAACCACAGGAGAGAGGAGCTACAAACAAATCAAAGATGGAAAAGAGAAATTAGATAAAAAACAATTACTTGTCTAGAGCCAATTGTCAGGTTTTGATTAGCAATAAGTGATTGGGGCCTGAGTACTTTTCTACATCCAAGTGTCTGTCCCACTCTGTCCAGTAGGACCTCAATCTGATGAATTGTGAAAACCTCTTCATCAACCCTAGGTCCCACTGCAACACTCAGCACCTCCTGAAACATTAGAGATATTGTTTATATGGAGAGAAAGCTGCATTAACCATCTTTGCATCTGCATTATTTATGATTTCTTACCTGCAAACCTATGATGAATTAACAACACTCACCTTAATTTCAATCATGACTTCTGATCCCAGTGGGACTTTATGGGTGCAGTCAGAAATACATGAGGACCCAGCACTGAGCTCTGCGGCACTCCTCTGAACAGGCTGGCTTTTGCTTGTACCCTCACCCTCTTTACAATTCAGGCTAGAGGAGGAGGGTAAACTCTTCATCACTCGCTCAAAAGCAGTCTTCCACTCCCTCTTTAGAAGCACTGATGGAGACATTTAAACAGGAATATTTCAGATCCAAACTACTCAATTGTTCACTTTTTAATTATTTCTACCACAGAAATGATTCTTTTAATACTTGTGATGTTGGAGGACAGCCAGCTGCATGCCTTTTCTGTAGCCAGACGAGTGGTGATAATCTCAGCTGTGGACAAAACCTAAACCATGCCACAAAATATAAATTATATTACAATTCGAGCAAAATATGTTACTGTTGAGTGTTTATTTCTAAAAAGAACCTAACTGTAAAACACATTTTCCCCAAAACAAACATGGCAATGTTTTTGATATATAGTTTTCTCCGGTACTCACTGCAGGAGAGGTTTCAAGGGGCAGAAGTGCTCTCACAGCTCCAGGAGCATACTCACTGCAGAACCTAAGATATGATATGATGTAAGAATGCAAAGAATTACCATAGCATGTCCATTATTTTGATGCATATGTAAAAAAGGTGATAGATGTGCTGACCTGGATGCTTTCTCCAGAGCTTGCATGCCTGCATCACAGAGCTGAGCACAGATAGAATCATTAAGCTTGGCAGCGTTGATACCATCCAAACCCAAACCATCTCTGAGTGTTTTCTCTCCCCCCTGCACAAGCTCCAACACTAGTGTAGCTCTGCCACACACACAGTTTGGAGAGAGAATTAAGTAAAAAAATTGCAACGCAAATATAAAAATGGTTTTCATTGACCCACACTCAAACAGGTGGGAAGACTGACTTAATGTGTTTGACGCAGTTGGAGCCAATTCTTTCTGCAACAAACTCTACAGTCCTTCTGAGAGATGGAGGCTGGTTGTGAAAAAATGCCTGTTCTAGATCCACCTTTGTTAAAACACATGAAAAACAAATGGTCAGCCACACACGACAGAATTGCCGTAAATTGTCCTACAGATGGAAGGCCTTTTACTGGCAGTGTACCTGCAGTTTTTGCTGCGAACGGGTGATGGACGGTCCCCTCGGCTCTGCAGATGTGGGGGTGATCTTTCGAATCAGGCCTCCGCTCTTGGACGTGCTTCCAGCCACAAATGCAGCAAGCAGCTTACGAAACTCCCCTGGAAAGTGAATAAAGAAGACAGAAGTCCATCATCACACACGGTTGAAATTGCTTTCCAACAATATCCTGGTGAAATGTGTAATTTTACAGCACAATTTTTTAGCAAAGTTTCCTCTCACCTAAATATGGGCAGCAGGTGTAGAGCAGCTGTTGGTCGACTAATGGTAGGGTGTCCTGGAAAGTAAATACACAGGTTTAGTTCTAACTGTGGAAAAATGTGAAGCAATTCTTTACGTACAAAAAAAAAGTTACATATAACGATTTAAGAAAAATTTGTATTTTAATTTTTTATACTATGATGGAGATTTACTAACCAGTCCCTGGGCACCCGTGTTATTCTCCATTTCTTTGATTTCCTCCTCAAGATCTGTGCTGAAGAAGAGATCTTCTGGAAAGACTGGGATCTAAGAGTGAAAGTACAGTATTTCAGGGGTTTTCAAATTAGGTTACGGAGTCCCCCAGAGGTGGGAACATTCTAACTGTGCTTTCACACCCCCACCGGCAAGAGCGTCAAAGTGGCTGGAAGACATTCATTTTCAATGAGAGTCGGCGGCAAGCCCCGAAATCAGCTCAACTTTATGGTAATGAGCTATGACGCAGTTCTGCGGCAACCAATCGGAAGGCGGAAACGTTCAGCTGCAACCAATCGGAAGGTGGAAACCTCCGCTTGAGAGTTCAGAGAATGCATTTGAGCGTCAGAGCGTCCACTACACCTTTTCTATAGCATCGTTGGTAGGGCAGCCAGAGCTTTTATTGATGCTCTGGCGGTGTGAATGCACAGTAAGAAGGTTCTAAGGGGTCCCCAGAAAATTTAATAAAATCTACTATATAGGCAATTATTTTTAAACAATATGCAGTCTTTATAATATCAAAATGATAACTAATTGAAGATATTTTAAATGTTTGTTTTTTTTTCCCGAAAAATTTATAAATTAATGTATATTTAATTAGGATGGGTTCATTCTCACAAGGTCGATCATAACTGGGGGTCCTTGCCATCATAAAGTTTGAAAACACCTGCACTATTTTACATGTTTTATTTCACCCATTTGACTGTCAATGTTTGTTTTATAACAGATGTCTCACCTGAAAGAGCCAGCCCAACACTGCTACTAAAAGTAGCTGGTTCATGTAACTTAGCTCTTCCCCTCGACCCAACACCATCCTCCTGAAACATGCACACACAGAAAAGCACAAACACATGCATGTATTATCTTTCATAACCAAGATAATTTATTCCAGCATTAAGACAAAATGTATTACTGCAGGATCTTAAGCACGTTTACATTGAAATTCTAAATGACGAGCAGCGGCTAAACCATGGGGTCATTTTCAGATGTCAAAACAGTGACAAACCAAAGATATAAGATATAACAAGATTAATCACTGTCACTACTATATGAATCGTGACAATGCACTGCTCAATATAACCGCACTGCCATCAAAAGTCCCGCCTTCCAGTTAAAGAGCACCTATTATCCGATTCACAATTTAAAATTTTCATTTGTGTGTGAGTGTGTACATGTTAATGATATGTAAAAGTGACGCGATTTATCATCTCCAAGATAAAGGTCTTTTATTAGACTACAACAAACACATGGATTGTAAGCAACAGTTTACTTCCTGGTATTGGTGATGTAGACAAAACCAAAATTTTTATAATTCCTCCCGCTTTGGACAGCCTGTAAGTTAACTCCTGTTTGCAACCGAATCTTTCAAACATGGTAAGGAGCGTCACATTTCCGGCTGACGTCAGAGGTATTCAGACCAATCACAATGTACAGATTAGATGGCCAATCAGGGACACAGAGCTTTTCAAATTTGTATGTTTCAGGAAAAGAGTGAAATCTGGAGCTACAAAAATGTACGGTTTGTGGAAAATAATGTTTTTCTATAAACCACACAAACGCATTGTATATGTGTATTATATACACAAAATAACATTGTTTTTTAGCAATGAAAAAGGTGCTCTTTAAAATAACCAACCATCTATTGATAAAGACTGATGATTTTATAGTGGAGGGACTCAAGTGAGGCACTTTCCAACATGCGGGCATACGCAGTAGCTGTAACAACCTCGATGGGTACCATTTCTCAAAATAGCTTCATCATTAATCACAATACTTACATAATATTTGTTTTCCTACTACGGAAGTCAATGGTTACAATTAGCCGTGTGCTTACCATCATTTATCAAAATATCTTATTTGTCTTCATCAGAAAAAAGAAATTCATACCAGTTTAGAAACAACATGAGGATGAGAAAATGATAACAGAATTTTCATTTTTGGGTGAACTATCACTTTAGTCTTGAATGACTGCCTAGTGGCCACCAAGTGGTGCGACTTCCCTATAGGGACTTTGGACAAACTCACTTATAGATGTAGAGAAGCAGGCACAAAGCGGTCCTGTAAAAGGGCAGAAATGGGCCAGTGTAGTCCAACATAGAGAGGAACTCTACTATCCATGGCACCGTCAAAATTGTTCGTCTTCTGTGCATAGAGCTTCTCAACACTGCGCACACATCCAGAACTGGAGAACTCTGAAAATGCAAACAACATTTACGCATGTCATATGCATGTTCCCTGGGTTCGAACCCATGGCCTTCTACACTGTTAACGCAATGCTCTACCAATGAGCTATACAGGACCACCTAGGAAACATATCCTTTGTACCTTACTGCGGAGAGTGATTGCGGCATCTTGAATGTCTCTGGATGGAGGTTCAGAGGTGTGGTAAGGCAGAAAGCAGATGAAACCCAAAAACTTAGCCAGCAGTCGAGCCATGAGGAGCACTGAGGAGAATCGCTGCTTCTCATCCTGACAAAAGAGAAGGAACCCAAAACATGTGTTTAAACCACTGTACAATTCCTGATTATTCAATGTTTTCATCTTTTCTCCAACCTGTTGCTCCATGTCTCCATCACTCGTCTCTTCTCCCCGTGCTGGGCTGGCATCTGGGCCAAGAATGGACACCTCATCCAACTTTAGAAGCTCCTGACACAGGCCATCTTTTAGGTGTTGGTTTAGCTGACAGCTAGTACAAAGATAACAGGAATCAGAGCCACATAATGAAATGAAATCAGAAAACTTGATCCGGTCTTGATTCACCAGCTAGACTATGACATCATCAGGTTTGGTCCAGCAACATCTACAGACAACACTTACCAGCCGGCTGTCTGAAGAAAGTCTCTGAAAAACTCCTGGTGTCCAGGGAAAGAAGGTGGAGGGCAGGGACCAATAAGGCCCTGTGGCTGGACCAAACGCTGTTGTAGACGTTTTAGACGACCTAAGCTGTCTGCTCCCAGCATGCCCAGCAGATCGGCATCAGGGGTTTCATTAGAAGAACCCAGAATGCAAGTGCCCTTACACATCTGGAAAAAGTGAATGACAGTGTGTTGACCAGGAGAACAGAACAGGTTGTGACAGATTGGATGAGAGACCAATCGTTTGTTTTGGTTTACCTGGATGAGCTGCTTCTGGAAAAGCCTGGCAAAGTGAGAATGATTTCCTGCGGCCGTGAGCTGACTAACCATCATCCTGTTGGATGGACAATTTTAGTATCATTCCATAAGAGGAAAACAAATCACAAATAAATAAGTTTTTGAGGAGCTCACATGGAAAAGCCTCTAAACACCACCTCCAAAAATGACATAATGGTTTTAACTGAATGGTATTAAAGGAAAACACCACAGTTTTTTAAAATTTTACTATGTTCTAACCTTAACTTGGAAAAATTAATACATACCCATCTTTTTTTTTAAATGAATACACATAATCTTTGTACAGCGCCTAGCCCCATTCATTCCTTAGGATCCAAACAGGGATGAATTTAGAAGCCACCAAACACCTCCATGTTTTCCCTATTTAAAGACTGTTACATGAGTAGTTACACGAGTAAGTATGGTGGCACAAAATAAAAAGATTTTTTTAAGTACTTCGATCTTGGGTGCAGTAATATTGAGGGGGAGTGATGTGGCGCGAGGGGAGTGATGAGATTACTGCATGCCGAGTTCGAAGTGCTGCAAACTAAAAAAATTGCCACGTTTTATTTTGAAAAACATGGAAGTGTTTAGTGGCTTCTAAATTCATCCCTGTTTGGATCCTGAGGAATGAATGGGGCTAGGCTAAATGCTAACACATTCATGGTACGCTGTACAAAGATATAGTGCACGCATTGAAAAAAATATAGGTATGTATCAATTAATTGAGGTAAGAACATAGTAAAATATTGAAAAACAGTGGTGTTTTCCCTTAAGCGAATACTTTGACTTAAAATCCGCTTAATCACGGCTTTAGGTCATCGAATCAAATCAAATCAAGCTCTTCATTTTCATTTAATATGATTTATGGTCGGTCCTAAAGAACCATTTTTAATATTTTAATAAATGAACCTGAGAGGGAACTCAGAGTTTGAAATCTGCCTACACTGTACCATTGCCTTCAGATTTTCAAAAACCAAGAAAATCCTATTTCTACTCTTTAACGCTATGTAAACCCTTACCTGACTCTATTGCCTATTGCAGCCTCAAAATTCCAGCCAGGTTCCTTATGGGAGTCCTCCCATTCTCTCAACAGCTCGTAGAACACATCCCTGCAGAAGCAGTCAGAAACATAACATGAACCGCCAAGTGTACAACCAGCCAATGATACTGACTGCCTGAAAAATCATATATTTAAAATCGCTGATGCATAATCTTTCTGTACCTCTGTTTCTTAAAAGTGTGAAAGGCCCTATCGCTGCTGAAGTTGGAACGGTTGTCTGTTGCTGGCTGGAATGGCACCGAATGAACGAACAATGGTGGAGTGGGCAGATCCTGAAAAAGAAAAGACATAATTCAGCATGGACCTCTTAAAGAAAAGAGAGAGAAAGTTTCAAATCATATACATTACAAGAGAAAGCATACATTAGCTGTGCAGTTGTCCTGAGATTGTGCCAGGCGATCTCTGAGGGCAGGTGAAAAAGACCCCACTCTCTCATTCTCAGACAGGAGCCGTAAAGTGCACTTGTCCAGGTGTGACACCAACCTGATGACATAAAAAAAAAGAGTCAGGAATGAGACTGAGCATGGGAAATCAGGAGCAATAAGAGTTTTATTAGACTCACTCAAACTGATGCTCCAAGACTCTCACTGCAAAATAGACACAGTTGTGGACATTTCCCAGGTAAGCTTTCTCCAGAACATCTGCAAAACCACAAAGACATTAATAATTACGAATTTAACCTAAATAAAATTAATTGTAAACCTTAAAATTACAATACAACATAACTGGCTACACAAAAAATAAAGATCTGATTAAATGACTCAAAAAAAAAAAAACAAGCTCAAGTTATCACTTTAAATTATGACTATAAATTTGTATTTTACTTAAAGAAATAAACAACATTACAACACATTTTATTCAAGTTGTAGGTATGACTTATGGACGATTTACGCCGTATGTGGCAGTCTTTAGTGTCTAGTTTTTTTTTTCGATAGAAGACAATGGGGCAAAACGGGGGCGGTTACAGAGGTGGAGCAGAGTCGGCCCGCAAGCCTTGGTTGTGCACCCAAAATCCTGCCCCTTCCATGGACACGGCTCTTCGCGGCAGGCACCGTTGAAGATAAACATATTTGCACTAAATGGTGCAAAAAATGCTTCCACTACACGAGAAAAGCTGTAGTTGCTGCGTACCGTGTGAAACACACATAATGGGGTTCCATGTTCAAACCAAGTACATAGGGAATCTACTAAAGGGACCCTCCGCTTTTTAAAAAAAATATGCTCATTTTCCATCTCCTAAACATTTAAATTAGATTTTTACAGTTTTGGAATCCAATCAGATGATCACCGGGTCTGGCATTACCACTTTTAGCATAGCTTAGCATAACACATTGAATCTGATTAGACCATTAGCATCGCACAAAAAAATATTTGCAGGTGCAATGATATCATGCAGTGCCGAAAATAGTCCCCTGCTATTGAAAGTTAACAAGGGGGCTATTTTCAGGTGCTGTGTTATATCATTGCGCCTGCTGCAGCCATGTTACGAGTGCAAAGTCCTTGATTATTACGGCAGAATTAGTGTAAAGTTCCAAGCCATATCTGCCTAGGAAATCGCAACTTTTAATTTTCTGTCAATCTTAGTACATGATGTAACTACAGAAAAGTCAAGTTTTAAATAGGAAAAATATCAAAACTCTTTGGTTATTTTTTAGCAAGATGCTAATGGTCTAATCAGATTCAATGGATTATGCTAAGCTATGCTAAAAGTGTTAAGCTGGAAAATAATGATATTTTCAAAAAAATATCAAAAGAGTGTCCCTGTTGATCTGATGTTGATTTGCAACCAAAGCAGCCCTTGCATTTTTCAATTATATATTTATAGAGATTACAATTGTCATTATACACTTTGTTTTCCAAAGGCATGTTTGGTTTTATCCTTAAAAACAACATAAAAGGTCATACATGTTATACAGTTTAGCTTAGTGCAGAATAATGCATGAGTAATGCACTTGAACAAGCTTGGACTGTGATCAGCGTTATGAAACTTCCCATTTTTGTTTAATAACATCACTGCAGAATGATGTAACATATGAGAAGTTAAAAACATCTAAAAAACCCAAAAAAGGAAAAGCTGGTAAATCTGGACAAACCTGGGCTGTGTTCACATATGCTGACTCCCTCCTCGGTAGGTTCAGAGACAGATACACCCCGAGATGTCAAAAGCTGAAGCACAAAGAACAGCTCCAGGATCACACATGGAACCAGATTCTCTAGAACCAAGACAAAAGTACATTCATTAGATTAGACTATAACCCTGAGCATCTAAATATTCATGTACACTTAAGTGAACCACATATTTTAACAGTTTGGCCTTTAACTTTGTTGTGGTGTTTAAAATGATTACATCATAAATGGCCAGCTGAGTCCAGAATCATTACATGTTTAATATATTTTTCCATTAGGCATTCCAAGAAATACAGAATCATATTTTCCACGACAAAACTCCAAAGTTGGATTAGCAGTAAACGGCCGTATATACCGCCCTCTGTAGGCCATTCACCTGAAATGCAGGTACAGTACAGCTCTGCTAGCAGATTTAACTCTGGTGTTTGCGTGACCTTATCAGGGTCAGGGCACGGTGCCTGAGGGTCAGGGGTTACTTTAGACCCCTGTCTGTGCACAGTTTTGGTTGGGGTGCAGGTAATGGGGGTGGTCTTTAGCGGAGAGCTGGTCTGCTGGGCAAGTTTAGACCTAGACAAGAGAGAAAAGGGGGTAAAGACCGAGAATACTTAGTAAGTACATTTAGACAATAATCTTAAAGGGATAGTTCACCCAAAAATTATAATTCTGTCATCTCTCATCCTCTTGTTGTTCTAAACCTGTATGAGTTTCTTTATTCTGATGAACACAAAAGAAAATATTTTGATAAATGATGGTAAACCACAGCTTATTGTAGCTATTGACTTTCATAGTAGGAAAAACAAATATGATAGAATTCAATGGGTACCATCAACTGTTTGCTTATCATCATTTATCAAAATATCTTCTTCATTATTTATCACAATACTTCCATAATATTTGTTTTCTTACAGCGGTAGTCCATGGTTACAACAGCTGTGTGCTTACCATCATTTATTGAAATATCTTCTTTTATGTTAATCAAAATAAAATAACTCATACAGGTTTAGAACACAGATGACAGATTTTTCATTATTGGGTAAACTATCCCTTCAAAGTACAATAAAACTGATTTGGATAACCTCGGTTAAAATGTCACTACATTACAAATGTCCAGCATAATTTATATTTATTTAATAGTTTTTACTTCTTGTTATCTAATACAATGACATTCAAACCTATTTATACTTAAGTATAAAAATAGTTTTTGGGCCCACTGTGGTTGTTCAACACCGAACATACCGTTCTCTCCTGAGTAACTCTCGCTCTTCCTGCAGGCTGTGAGGGCTTCCACAGTTTGGTTTGGCTGTGATGCTCTCTAAAGTAATAGGGGGGCTGGCAGACAGGCTGACAGGGGTAGACGTAAAGCAGCTCATAGGTTTAGAGCTAGGCCGTTCTGCACTCACTAGGGTTGGGTTAATTCTCCGTGAAGGTTTGGTTGTCCTAGTGGGACAAAAAGCAGGAAAGTTTAAATGAACACTGACACATAATTAAGTTTTAATTTATTTTAGTTTATGAAATATTTTAGTTGTGGTTGACTAAATAAAATAACGCTCAATCCAAAAATGTACATGATTTTTTTAATAAGATTTGTATAATTTCCATAAAATTTACAGACTGGAAAATCATCATTTTAAAATTCTCTGTCTGATCCAGTTTTCCATAACCATAGAAATCCTGGACACTTCTGTGGCTGGAATGAATGGATACTAATTTATATTATCAAAAGATGGTAACTTCACTTAAACATCAGATTATCACTACACTTTCACAAACTGAATATTCGTTACCTATGCAAGACTGAAATTTACGGAGAAACACTTACATTGGTGAAGCCTGGGCAGCAGCCATAGGAGGAAAGTCTTCCAAATTATTAAAGTTTAGCTGCATCTGCGTGGGAGGTGATACTGTTTCAATCCTGCCCACACCTCTACTCCTCCTGCCTCCTCCTCCTCCATCCCAGCGACCTCCTTCCTCGTTCAGTGCATTCCGAGATCCCGAATGTCGGCTGTTTGCAGACCCCCCAAAACCTCCACTCCTCCTGCGGCCTTTGTGCTGCTGTGCGTCTGTGGGTGACGTCATGAAGTCTCCAAGACTGTGACGCTGGGCTGAGCGTCGTTCGTTGGGTGTGTTTCGAGCAGCAGGGCTCAATAGAGAGCTGAAAGAGGGGCTGCTCATGGCACTAACACCACTAAAAGAATGAGAGCCAGGAAACGGTGTCTCCTGTTCACTCCTTTCACCCATCGGGGATGTGGATGGGGCAGGAGAAAAGAGTTGGATTCGACTGGTGTTACGCAGTCCTTGGACCGGTGTGGATTTGCCTCCCCTCCGCTCAGAAGAGCATTGAGTCCGGACAGATCTGGAGGTGCTGGGGGTCTTAGCAGGTGTGGTGGGGCCATGAGTCAAAGTGTGACTGCTCTGGTCCCGTAAAAAATTTAAGAGGAAAGGCACAAACTCCTGTTTCCAGACCTTTACTGGAAAGTCTTGTGACGCACAAGCCTGCCAAGACAAATACAATAATTTATCGTTTTAAATTACAGCATAGTGAAAATTTAAGAGTACAGAAAAGATTTGGAAAATGTCAAATTTTAACTTGTCCCCAAAACAAGCAAGTTTGCACAGCAAAAAGAAATCCAAAAGCATTGCATTATAATGTATGACATTTTAAAATGCATTATAAAATACATTTTATTTCACATTAAAGAGAAATTCATAATATACATTATTCTGTAATAAGTTTATAATTTAATTATTTTATAATATGTATACATACACACTTTCTTATTTTACAGCAAGATAATTTGACATTATAAAACTGTTATTTCTAACAAGATTCCCTCTTCCCAAAAACAATAACGTTACAGCTTTTATTTTCACAACAAAAATAAACTTTGCCAACAGAATTAGGCTAATGACAACGTTTTATCTAGTACTAGATTATCTAGCACTCGGTCTTATTGTTAGTCTTATATAACACACAAAATGTTACTTTAATGTTTGTTTGCTAATGTAGCTGTAGGTTAGCTGGCTAAGCCTCAGAAACAAATTCTTCCTCTCAGCTACGCAATGAGTGACACGTGACAACATGAAAAATACTGCGTAGTACAACGACAGTAAAATCTAAATGCTTACATGTCGGTCTTTGAGCCAAAGCAACACCTCGCTTAACTTTACTTTATTGTCCAGCAGCGATTCCAAAAGAGCCGCCATTCTGCTCTGAGTTACATGAGAGTGACGTTTCTCTAGTCAGGGGAGGGATTGGCTGAGCAGGGAAGCGCGCGTCAAGCCCAACAGCAGTAACGGCTTTGACAGCACTTCAAAATAAAAGTTCTGGTGATTTTTCAGTTGCACGTTCTATTTTATTTTGTTAAATTAAATAAATGGGTGAGGAAAAACTAAGCGTATTAAAGGAATAGTTCACCCAAAAATGAAAATTCTGTCATAATTTACTCACTCTTATGTTGTTACAAACCTGCTTAATTTAATTTTTTCTATGAACACAAAGGAAGATATTTTAGAAATGTTTGTAACCAAACCGTTAATGGACCCCATTTACTTTCATAGTATTCTTTTTACCAACTAGGGAAGTGAATGTGGTCCACAAAGGGTTTGGTAACAAACATTTCTCAAAATATTTGTGTTAATAAAAAAAAATGTATGTGAGTTTGTAACAACATGAGAGTGAGTAAATGATAATTTTTGGGTGAACTATCCCTTTGAAACATATAAAAAGTATGTAGTTTGTCATGTTTAAATTAAAACAAATGTTTTAGTTGTCATCTAAAACAGCTTGTGTAACACTTCTTGTTTAACTATTTCACCGTTTTTCAAAATGTGATTTGTAATTTTATCAAGTCTTTTAGAATTTTTGCTTTATATTTTTTTATTTTTATACAAATGCTTATTTGCCTGCAATTTCTTATATGTGCACTGTGTATATTTCTAAATCAAATTATTTGGGGCATACTCGGTGAAGAGTTGAAAATATTTCATCAGAGGGAGTGTCCTGTGAATGTACTAAAAGTCATTACCAAAATTTCCTAAAAGGAAGTGTACATGGAGCATAATAATGGTACAGGGAGGGAACAGATCTTTGCTTGTTCAAATGAGGACACAGCTTCCCTCAAGTAATTTTATACCTGCTGTTTTATCTAAATATAATTGTTCAGCCTAATAGCCTAGGGCAGTGGTTCCCAAACTTTTTCAGCATGCGGCCCCCCTTCTGTACGGTGCATTCCTTCGCGGCCCCCTCAAAGAAAATTTGTGACAAAAAACTGTTCTAAAACTCAAAATTTAATAAAAAAAACATTAAATTATTCAAAAAAAGTAGTGCTTTTGGTTTCTAGCCTTATTTTTTAGGTTTAATTACACAGAATTCATGATAAATTAATGTATTTCATAAAATGTCATAAAACTGGGGCCCCCCTGGCACCATCTCGCGGCCCCCCAGGGGGCCCCGGCCCCCAGTTTGAAAACCACTGGCCTAGGGCATCCCAAGGTTTGTAATGCTCACTTTGAGGTCACTTATTAGATAGTCAGCAGAGCAAAATGGTTTAGGCAAATGAATGTGGTCTGACCCTTAAGGAAAACTAATTTATACAACAAAACGTACCTATAAAATTACCCTCCATATTACAACACCAGAAACACTTGAGGTGATGATAGGTATGCAGTAATTCCAGTCTTGATCTGGAAAACATCCAGTTATTTAATAATACCAAATAATTAGAATGTACTTACATTCCAATTAAATGAAGGTAGTTTAGTTTTAACTAAATATATAAAGATAATGACAATATTTATTTAATACATTTATTTTTATAAAAATATTTGTAATTTTCTTATTTATTTTATTATTATATGAAACTATAGTAAAACCAATTAGTAATGGTTTGTTTAGCCAATATTAAAATGTTTAATAGAAAATTACTTATTGCGTCAGGCACTCCAGCAATGTAACAATAAATAGTTAAAGTAAAAATTGTACGTTGCACTGGGCGGTGATTGGCAGCTGATGGGTTAAATAGAGTAGAAGTATTTTTTACCACTAGCTTCAGTGGGCGTGTCTTAAGGTCTCGGCGACGAGTGTGTGTATCTTTATCAGTGTAGCTGTAGTTAGCTACTTACTGGCCGAGTGCCCTTCCCACGAGAATGCAGTTATTGCCGTGTACAATATTTTCTCAAAGGTTGCTTTATAGCAACATTTACGCTCATGTAATCGCGCTGTGATCGACTTTATTCCAGTGTTGTGCATTGTGTGTCGTGCCGCGAGCGGAGGAGGGGGTGCGCGCTCCGATCACGCGAGGTGTTATGCCGTCTGCGATGGAGGGCTCTTCGGAAGAAGGTGACCTGTTTACCGTGAAACACGAGCTCAAAAACGGTAAATGACATCCTGTGTTGTCTTTAAGAAATAGTTCATTCACTTTGCTCATTTGAAAGTGTTTTCCTTATAGCACGACAGTAGATGTAGTAAATGCTGGCTAGCTAGTGTAAAACATGAAGTGCTATCAGTACTATTTATGAGGTTCATGCCAAAATCATCCATCAACCCGGTTTACTTTGGGATTGGAAGGTGTATTAGATATGCAATTTCGAAACGTGTTATCTCAACCACAGTCGCACTATAAGTGCATGTCTTGTAAGTGATAAATGTTAGACTATATTGACGTTATGATGAAAGGACTCGCTAACGTTTGGTATTTAAGAGTCCGACCGTGTACGTGGTTGTGCTCAGTCATCCCTGAGTCCAAAGAAACCCAATTACTAGAGCTAATTATAGGGACCTGATGAACTGAACTGCCTTTATCTGGTAAATAAAGTTACCAGGTTAATGAACCTTACTTGCCTAATGGCTAGTAAATGTATCACCATAGAACAAATGCTTATTAGCTATCTGTTTAGCATTTGTTTTGAAGTATCATGTCAAAAAGTATGTATGCCTCAAGTAATAGGTTCCAGACAGATATCTGCTACTGAGATAAAGATATTGGCCAGACAGATAAATGGCCATTTTGGCCATAACTTTACTCATCATTTGATCAACTGATTACAACTTTGTGTGAGATTGTAAACCTACCAAAAGCAATGGGTCACTCATAATTTCTTTTTAAATTTTTTGAAAATTACTAAGAGATCCTACTGAGCAATAGTGTGTACATCACATTTGCAGTCATTAGATTTTAATGGCTATATTAGTATCAGATTGGCTACCCTGTTCCTTAATAGGTCAGCGCTGAATGGAAGTAATGCAATGGATTTTGTAACAGGTGTCCACAAATGTGGAAGTGGCGGTTATATGGCATCTAGCACACAGCTGTTCCAATTCATTACAGTGGCATGAAATAATGTGATCAAACGTACAGGTACAAAACATGCAAAATTAATTCATTACCTCATGATTAGCAAATTCCATACGTCTCTGGAAAGTGAAAACAACATCTCCCATCATTCCACTCGTTAACGTTGTTAAGCTTCGCCTTTGGTTTAGATTTAAAAATGCGACCTCTAGTGGTGAAATCCTACATGTTGTGCCTTTAAGAAAATGAAAACCAATGGGGACTAAATTCTCTCCATGAATGCCTTTAGGTCCTGAGAGGGGAGATAGGGTCATGAAGCCTATTAATAAATGTTGTAGTGACCGTAGGCCGCTTGTGAGTGGTTGCGAAGGGCCGTTGTGCAATAGAGAGCTGTTTCCTATATTCTTTACCCAAGTGTTAAATAAGCTTCTTGATATCCAATCAGAGGATGTTGTGGTAACAAGATGTCTTTCCAAAATCAGATATTTTGCGAAGATAGAGATAACAGAGGGACGTTGTGTGCAGTTTTGCTTGCGATAAAAAGCTGCTG
Organism: Paramisgurnus dabryanus; assembly: GCF_030506205.2. Lineage (NCBI taxonomy): Eukaryota > Metazoa > Chordata > Actinopteri > Cypriniformes > Cobitidae > Paramisgurnus > Paramisgurnus dabryanus. Next base: position 24,830,436 of record NC_133353.1, read on the forward strand.
TTATGTAGTGAAGGGGGTAACAGCAGGGATGTGTTCACCTCACCGGGCAGCTCATTGGCATGCCTTACTTTAGGCAACATGTTAACATGTAAATATATGCTAACCACTTACTTGCTGTCTTCTATGTCTCATTCATTAAGGCTCAGAACATTGCACATATCTAAGGAAATTGGACACACATATTAAAGATGGCAATACTACAGTGCAAAGACAAAAATAATAAGAAAAAGTTTAGATCAACAACTGTTATGGAATCGGACTATGATTCCCAAAATTGCCATTTTTAGATGTTTAAATTTGGTCACTCTGTCAGTCATTAAAATTAGTGTGGTAATCTCAAACAGGCTCCAACACAATCAGGAGCAGGAAAATGATCGCAATGACACAAAAAATAAGCTGCGGTAAAACACTAATCAGGCCAAGCCCCCTTTTGATCGCTGAGGGTATCAGGCTTAAAATCTTCCTGTTTGTGCCCAGCCAGACATGCAACTCTTCATCAAAGTGTTTGCAATTCTGAATGTGATATCTCCTTCCCAACTGATTTGCAGGATAGATTAAAAAAAAAAAAAACACCTAGGTTTTGGAGCTAAATATATGAAGAACTCTGATGCAAAATCCACTAAATGCCACCTCTGTCAAAATTGAGATAGGCCTAATGCAGGGCTCAACATAAAGGACTGCCCGGTGGCCTGGGACAAGTGTGAGAGACGTTCAGGCCAGTAAAAAGTATTGTCACTAGCCCGATCGGGCCAGTGCTTCACCCTCAGTCACTAAAATATATTTTTAGCAATGTATATTGTTTAACATCTTGGAAGCAGACATTTACTTGGGTAAAACACGACAACAGAAACAATGAAATATTTTACACAGTTTGCTGTCAGTTTACAGGTAAAGCAGAAAGGTTTGGAACCTTTTTTCGTTAGAAAATGTCTGTTGTATATGTATCAGTGGCGGCTCGTGACTGGTCATCCGAGGTGCTCATGTTTTTGTTTTTTCAAAATAAGTGTTTGGAGTGTCGTGTGTTGCTTGCATTTTCAAAAATGTGTTTGTTGTGTCATGTGAACCATGTGCATCACATGTTTTGTCAAAATAAGTGCCTGCTGCACACGCGTCAAAACCGTTTATGATAAAAGAGACACTCACGTTCACAAAATACACGCAAGACACTCCCTTAACAGTAAACTCTGATTATGCATGAGATGATGCAAGTATCTGGCAAATGCGAGCGTCTTTTATCATAAACCCTTTATTTTGACAAAACACGTGATGCAAACAGGATCTCTTGACGCGCAGAACACATATTTAAAAAAAAGAACCACACACACACGACAGGTTACATACATGTTGTTAAGAGCTTGCATCGAGCACCCTCGAAAAAAGAAGTCACCGGCCGCCACTGATATGTATGCAATTATATTTGACTTTTGAATTTATTTTTAAATATATGACACTGACATTTTTTATGGGGGGCAGTGAAAATTTTGGGAGGGCAAGTGAAAACCTGAACCACTGGCCCGACTGGGCCAGTATAAAAAATTATTTGCGTTGAGCCCTGCCTAATGACATTAACTCTTTCCCTGACAGCATTTTTTTTAAAGTTGCCAGCCAGCGCCAGCATTTTTCATAATTTTCACAAAAGTTTAATGCCTTTCAAAAAAAAGTTATTTTTTATATATATAAACACACAATATATCAAATGAAAAAACAGACCCTCTGCTTTCAAACAAAAAAAACTTTAATTTGTTCTCTTTTTTTATTATTTTTCAAATATAGGTAGGTATCTTTAAAAAAAAAAATTTTAAGCCAAAAGCTGAGAAAATTCCATTTTTCAAATTCCGTGAAGGACTTTTGGTAGAGATCAGATTCAGAGCAATCCTCAAAACACGGATATTAGGGATGCTTAGCGATTAATCTAGCAGAATAAAAGTTTTTGTTTACATCATATATATATATATGTGTGTGTGTGTGTGTGTGTGTGTGTGTGTGTGTGTGTGTGTGTGTGTGTGTGTGAACTGCGTATAATAATTATGTATATTTAAATATGTTATATCATGATTGTTAACAAAATTGCTATATCATGTAATCATGCACAAATTGAATTTTACTTGACTTTAAGCACATTGTATTGCCATCTGTACAGTAACTTATGTGCTTTTTTAGCACTCAAAGACTGAACTTGAAGCGCACAAAGATTAAACTGAAGAAATAACCTGCATTTATTAAACTGCCAACTTCAATGTAGTTTTGTTTATACTCGACGCGTCCACAGGAGCGCGAGGGTGTGCGTGGCAAAAATGATGCCAATGCGGAGTGGGCGGTAGCAGGCATTTAGTGGGCGGTAGCGCGCGTTTAGTGCGCAAAACGCCATGTCGCTTGGCGGTGTGCATGTCAAAACCCAAGAAGCACGAGTTCCAGGCGAATCTAGCCGAGCATGGCGACTTATCACACGACACCCAGTCTGTGCTTCGAGTATAAACACCTACCCAAACGGAGGCTGTGGAGCCAGATGAAAGTATACAAGGCTTTAGCTACATTGCGCATGCGTTGAACCCTCGACACACACACGCTCCGAACCAAGACAAGCGAACTGAACGGTTCAGATCTTTTATCATGTACCGTGCATCTCCTTATATAAACAAAAACTTTTATTCTGCTATAGATTCACGAGTTCGCATTAACATGTAATCGATAGGGAATGAGATAAAGCATATTTGGCGTGCTGTCCGAGGAGAGGGCTCCGAGCTCGGAATTTTAGCCCGAACCCAGAGTACTCCCCAAAAATGCCACATAAATGACGGACAGCAGCCAGAAAAAACATCCCCAAAAAGTGTAAGCGTAAAGACCTATGGAAAGCGGTGGGAAAAAACTAGTGGTTTGACTGGGAGGGCTCTCGCGGCATCAGACGGGGGCATTGTCTGAGATGCTCGCAGCATCGGAAGGGGGCTTTATGCTTAACTTTGGTATACCAATGAAATGACTGAAGTGACATTTGAAAATAAGGCATTTCAATTACTGACTAATTACTAACCCTTTTAATTGCCATTAAATTGAAATTACTCAACCTAAACATAAGAGCCTGATTAAAAAAAAGCTTATTTACAGGAGTACATGTCAGGCACATTTACAGTAAAGGAATTTGCATCTGGGCTCTTCATGTAGTCAGAATAAGGTTGAATTCGGTGGTGTTCAAGTCAGGACCTTGGCTCTATCTAACATGTTCTGATAGATATGTTTGAATCTTCCCCCAGCAAATTTGACGGGCCACGTTGAGCGTGTTGGCATTGAAAACTTTGAGCTGTTGAAAGTGCTGGGAACTGGAGGTCAGTGAGAGTTCAAGTAGCCAGTTCTGTTTGTATCTTTGGTTTTACTCCTCTCTCTAACAAAGCACTTTTCTCTCCTGAGCAGCCTATGGCAAGGTGTTCTTGGTACGCAAGGTGAGCGGCCATGATTCAGGTCAACTGTATGCCATGAAGGTTTTGAAAAAAGCCACTATTGTGCAGAAGGCCAAGACAGCAGAGCACACGCGCACAGAGAGACAGGTCCTCGAGCATATCAGACAGTCTCCTTTCCTTGTTACACTTCACTATGCCTTCCAGACGGACACCAAACTGCATCTCATTTTAGGTATTTCTCTCCCTCTCTTACTCATTGATTGCAGAAATGCCTATTGCACATATTGCACTTCAATTTTACTTCTGCATTTGATAGAATGCAAATGCAGCTTGTGTCTGTTTTGGTCCAAGTGTATTTGCATGCAATCTTCATAGAGCATGTAGCTAGTAGTGGCAAGGAATGAGTGCATCGTATGAAATCTGGATAAAGAGTTCAAAGTTTAAAGGTGCCATAGAATGTAAAACTGTATTTACCTAGGCATAGTTGAATAATAAGAGTTCTGTACATGGTTATGAGCCTCAAACACGATTGTTTCCTTCTTCTTATGTAAACCTTGTGCATGCAAAAAACAGGCCAATTTCAACAGAACACTGACTTTGATGTTACAGTCATGTTATATGCCCCAAAATTACATTTATTACAATGTTGTACAATGCTAAAAGTTTTGAATGGTAAATTAGCGCGATATGCTAGTTAATGCTATACGCTAGTAGGGCTGCACGATTAATCGAAATAGGAATCACAATCTCGATTCATACATAAATGCGATCTTCATTCTAAATGATGGCGATTCACTTGCATATACAGTATTTCCCTGTATTCAGATGCTTCATTCACGTGTTCAGTATTTACATTACAATCCAAGATGTTATAAAATCAGGCAAACTTGCTAACACACACTCATACAGGGTAAAACCAAACCCTATTCATTCACCAATCCGACCCGATCGTTTCTCTCCTCTCGCATCTCATTTGCGGCGTTCCGCTGTCATTAGCGTGACGTATAACAAGGCGGCAGACCTAAACACAGTCGTTTACTTGGTGGACTTGGTACTTTGTTTCTAAATGGGAAGGCTGCAGCCTCCGGAGGTTGCATATGCAGGCTGCATACGTTATTAAGCCTGGTTCATTTGAGTTAACAGAGCATTACATTCGCAAGTCATAAACATACTACAACAATTTATGATTGATTAAAAATAATAGTTAATATTCTGAAATTAGACAGTCTTTATGATGCGCAGCTTAGAAATGCAACCTCCAGAGGCTGCAGCCTTCAAATTGAGAAACTGCATCTGTGTCACCACCACAAGTTCCCTATTAGAAAGGGATTTTAGCACGAGGGGAACATTGTAACATGTCTGCGTTTCTCTCTGATGCCTCAATGTTGATCATTTAGTCTTTTAAAGGTTTAGTTTATTAAAGTTTTAAGGTTGGCCAGTTTGATAGTACAAAAAGCACAGGTGCCAATTAAAAGCAAACAAATTTTAAATTACTCTAAATTTTAAGGGGTCAAAAATAAGGAAAAGAGACTGTTAAGACACATTATTATAACTGAAAGTCCTGTAGCACATTTTTTTAAGTTAAGTGCATAATAAATGTTTTTGTAAAAAAAGAGAATCGGGTGAGAGAATCGGGATCTCAATTCCCATGGAGAAAAATCGTGATTCACATTTTAGCATGAATCGTGCAGTCCTATACACTAGCATTTAGGCTTAAGTTCTACTATTGATGTTACAATTACGTTTTGCAGGTTTATACTGAAAACATCCATTTCCAATCTCAGAACTAGTGATGCACCGATGTATCGGCCGCCGATATTTATCGGCCGATTTTTGATGAATTTGAAACTAGGTATATATGACGGTATACCATGGTATTAACATGCACGATTATCATACCGTAAACATTTGCTTAATACCGGTTTTGGAAAAAATTATAATAAAGGAAATCTCATCTGTGCTTCTGCGCATATATACTTCATTTCACATGACTGCTAGACACCACTTATATAGCTTTTCTCTGTACAGCAGAGAAAATTTCATGGCCAAAGAACACAAAATCTAACCTCTATCCCCCGCTGAGAAAAAGTTAAAATCTGCATTATGGGAATACTTTGGGTATCCCAAAAATGAGCACGTGTTGTCCTTTAAGATGGATATCCAGTTTGCAAGAAATGTGGACGAAGAGTGGCTGCAAAAGGAGAAAATATGTCGAACATGTGCTACCATATTCGCAAACACATCCCTCTGTGCAGATAAAAGTGTGTTTTGTTTATAATTTAAAGCAGTATTATTTCCGTGATGCAGAGGGAATCCCAAAATCCAGTCATGAAAATCGGCCATAAATCGGAAACGGATGTGTGTTTGATTTTCGGCCGATCTGTTTTCGGACACAAAGCTGTTATATAAATGCACCTCTGAAGTGAACTCTTGAGAAAAGTCTTGATGACATTTTCTTGTCGTTACACTAAAGCACATTTAAGTGATTTAAATGTTGAAGTTGAAGTCAATTTTAAGTTGATTATACATAGGCGATATCTGAAGAGAAATAACTACGAACCAGTGATAGTTTCTGAGGCGATTATCATACCGTGAAAATTTCATACCGTTACAACCCTATTTGAAACCATCGGCATATAGGCAATAGCACGAGAAAGGCCGATACCGATTGTTTATTAATTAACTGCATAAAGAAATCCATTATATGTAAAAAATTTGTTAAAGTAATAGTCTACTCATTTTCTATATTAAACTATGTTATTACCTTAACTAAGAAGAGTTGATACATCCCTCTATCATCTTAGTACGTGCACGTAAGCGCTGGAGCGCGCTGCGACACTTCGATAGCATTTAGCTTAGCCCCATTCATTCAATGGTACCAAACAGAGATAAAGTTAGAAGTGACCAAACACATCAACGTTTTTCCTATTTAAGACGAGTAGTTATATGAGCAAGTTTGGTGGTACAAAATAAAACGTAGCGCTTTTCTAAGCGGATTTAAAAGAGGAACTATATTGTATGGCAGAATAGCACTTTTGGGAGAACTTCGACTCGCCTGAAAAATCCGCTCCCCTTCTCCCTCTCATAATGGGAGAGGGAGAGTGTTACTGCGCCAAGTCGAAGTACTCCCAAAAGTGCTATTTCGCCATACAATATAGTTCCTCTTTTAAATCCTCTTAGAAAAGCGCTACGTTTTTTTTGTAACCCCAAACTTGCTCATATAACTAACTACTCGTCTTAAATAGGAAAAACTTTGATGTGTTTGGTCACTTCTAACTTTATCTCTGTTTGATACCATTGAATGAATGGGATTAAGCTAAATGCTATCGAAGTGTCGCAGCGCGCTCCAGCGCTTACGTGCACGCACTAAGATGATAGAGGGATGTATCAACTCTTCTTAGTTAAGGTGATAACATAGTTTAATATTAAAAATGAGTAGACTATTCCTTTAATGTTGTTAATAAAATAAATGCTGAATAGCAAAAAACACCTTTGAAGGTTGTCATGCTGTCGTCTTATATTTGTTTTAGCTTAATTTGTGCCTCTCTTATTTTGTTGGTCAGTTGAATGTTAATTAGATCAAATCCATGTTCAGTAAAAAAAATTTGATGCAGAAATAAACTAGCTAATAGACCAACTGTATAGTATTGTATACAAGTGTTTAATATCGGTATCTGCATCGGTATCGGCCAGAAGTTGTCTGTTTAAATCTGTATCGGCCCCCAAAAAATCCTAACGGTGCATCCCTACTCAGAACAATTGGTTGTACCTCAAAATTTGTATGATAAAGGCTCAAACATATAAGATCTGTTTACTTAAAGAAGACTTATCATGAAAATCTGACTTTTTCCATGTTTAGGTGCTATAATTAGTTAACCTGTGCTTCTATCAATCTAGAAAAGGTGAAAAAGAACAACCCATTAACTTTAAAAAAAAAAAATAGGTCATTAAAATTTGGCTTCCCTTGTGATGTCAGAAGAGGATAATACTCCCTTAATCTGCGATATCCAACCACGGCACTGCCATTTAGTGCAAAGCTTATTTGCATTTAAACAGACGCACCCAAAAACTGCACATTTTGCTCAAACCTACAAAGCTCCGATTTTAACATGTTATACTAAATTATCTATATGGTATTTTGAGCTAGAACTTCACATATGTTTTCTGGGGACACCAAAGATTTATTTGACATCTTAAAAAAGTCTTGTGAAATGTCCCCTTTAATGTGAGCTACTGACATGAGCCTCGATGTGAAACAACAAATCATAGCAAAGCTCAACATTATTATTCATTCTAGGGAAAATTCCTATGGTTGTAAATGAATGAAATCAATGCATTCTTTGGCACCTTGTATATTTAAAAAGTTTAATTCCCTTAAGAAGTGGTTTGTGTAGAGTAATATAAAGTACACCTGATATGTGATCATTACAATGCCTTTAATATGCCCATACTAGGTTACATAACAATTGTGACACATACATATTGTAAATAAACTAAATAATTTACTGTCATATTAAACATCACATTCATCTAAATGTAGGGGTTTTACTACGTCAAACTATAGGTTAAAGAGCACCAATTGTCCGATTCACGTTTTTAATTTTTTTGTGTGTGTGCAAGTGTGTATTAGTACATGTTAACGTTATGCAAAAGGTTAGGGTTAATCGTCTCCAGCGTAAATCTCTTTTCTTGGACTACACTAAACACACGGATTGGAGGCAACAGTTTACTTCCTAAGATTGGTGATGTAGACAAGAACGACATTATCATAATTCCTCCCGGACTCACAGCCTGCAAGTTTACTCCTGTAAGCAACCAAATATTTTAAACATGGTAAGGAGCATCACGTTTCCGGCTGACGTCAGAGGTATTCAGACCTATCACAATGTACAGATTAGCTGGCCAATCAGGGACACAGAGCTTTTCAAATCCATGCGTTTCAGGAAGAGAGTGAAATCTGGAGCTACAAAAATGTACGGTATGCGGAAAATAAAAGGATGGTTTCCCGGACAGGAATTAGCTTAAGCCAGGACTAGGCCTTAGTTTAATTTGGGAATATAACTAGTTTTAACAAACATGCCTTACTAAAAACATTACTGGCGTGCATTTTGAGGCAAAACAAAGGACACTGACGTATTTTAAGAGATGTCAGTGCAAGTTATTTTCAGTTTGGACAGCTCTTATATTTATTTTAGTCTAGGACTAGTCTAATCCCTGTCCGGGAAACCGCCCCAATGTGTTTTTAACAATAAACCACACAAACACATTATATTATACCAAATACACAAAATAACGTTGTTTCTTAGCAATGAAATAGGTGCTCTTTAATGTAAATTAGATATTTGTCATTCATACTTTTTAATAAATACAGTTGGATGAGATATTATTTATATTATATTTAAATAAATGAATTAATTAATGGTCAATAAATAATATAACTTTTTTTAGGGCATCTTATACAAATTTTTGTCAACACACTCAGAAGGGAATACGTGAAGAAGTTAAAAACTGCATAGTGAGACTGAATATCACAACATGCCTTTTGTGTTATAGCGAAAAGTTGAAGTGTCTATGCCACTACAGGAAATCTTGGTTTTTGTGGTATCGCTCGGACTGATTGTGTCAGCATCAGCATTAAACAGGATTTCGCTCTAACTGCAAAAGACGAGGCATATTTTAAATAATAAAACGGTTAAACTAATTGCACTTTTGTTCGTAAAAACCTTGTATTGCAGACTATGTGAATGGAGGTGAGCTCTTCACACACCTGGTCCAGAGGGATCATTTTAAAGAACAAGAAGTTACACTGTACAGCGGGGAGATTGTACTAGCACTGGAGCACTTGCATAAGGTAAAAATTGCTGTAGAAATCGCACGCTCATCTGCACTCGAATCTCTCCGGCAGCTCATTTTCAGAGAATAGCCAGTGTAGTTTCTTCCTTATCTCACTTCTTTTCCCTTCTGCCTACTCGAATCAATTCCTCTTAGCTAAGCAGGGCAGGCTGAGTTTATCTGCAGTGCTCAAACATTTCTCGAGGCTTTGTTTACAGAAAAGGGAAGAGATGTGTGTTTAATGCATGCTTGTTCTGTACTTAGCAGGCATTATACAGAGTCAAGAGAGTTGCCCAGGGGCAGTGCACATTTGTATAAAGGACCTTGACAGTGAGACTAACATTGTCTCATTTTTGTCATGTCCTATTATGTTACCATTTATTATTTATTAAAGTGACTGTACATTTTCCAGATGAGAGTGGTTGCTTTTTAGGACCTCAGACAAGAGTTTTAGACTCAAGCAGTTTTAAATAAATATTTTGCTTAACACTGAAAATGAGATGGTACTTAATGACGTGAAATTGCTAAAGTAGTACCACATCTAAAAATAGAAGCGTCTTCATTCCTGTTTGTTTGTTTTTCAGCTGGGAATCGTCTACAGAGATCTGAAACTTGAGAACATACTTCTGGATTCAAATGGTCATATTGTGCTGACAGATTTTGGCCTTAGTAAGGAATTTCATGAGAAGGAGGTGAGAATGACAGTACATCTTTTTCTGCTTCCAGAAAACTGTCTGTTCCCCCTTTATTTTCTCCTGTAGATTTTTTTTTGAAATCACGCTGTGTTTGTTCGAAAACATTTGAGCACAAAGGTAGGGCAATGTTCCTTCAAAGAAATTCTGATGATGGTCCCATGCAGACAGAGAAAAGTCAAAAGCAGTAGGCAGACTAGAAAATGTCTGGAAAGCAGCTAGAGATTTTTTTGAATGTGAATTGAGCAGCGTTTCAGCTAAGGAAAGGGTCGATTTGCATATCCATTGATTTTAAGTGTGAAACTGATTTAGAGAGAAACATGAGGGCTGGTGCATTTATGAGACAACAACACAATCCTAGAATACTGAGAAGTACAGTTCATAAGCACCAACACACGGCAAATAACAGAGGTAATGCTTTATCAATTTTTTAAATCTGACAATAGTTTTTTGAAAAAGTTTTGTTCAAGTACTTGAACGTGGCATTGACGATCGATCAAGAAAACGATGATCTATGATTTATTTTTTGTGATTATGGTGGCATTTGGATGTCTGGTTAGCGTTACAAGCGCCTGTGGTAGTAAAGACTGGGCAAATCGGCGCATGTCATCAGTACCATGCATGATTCCAAAACAAACAGATAAGTCAGTTTCCTACGCGCACCCGCGCCGTGATTTTCGGATTCATTTTGGTAAAACGAAAAAACAGTCAGTCAGGTGCAAAATGTACAGCGCCGTCACAAGTTCAATGGGTTATCATCTCATATTTAAACATAAAATGTCAAGAGATACCAGACATCTTGACTGAGAACAGGTGAAAGGATGATACATTACAGCTAATCACTAAAATGATAGCAAAAGACATAAACTGCTTAATGTTATGATGCTTGTGCTTTGACTGGATGCGTTTAAAAGCGTGCTGTGATTATGGTGCACATCCACAATGGGAGTTGTATAGACGGTTTCAGTAGTAACAACATAAAGAAGCGGCTTTCGTAGTCAACATGTAACTTGTGGTTAACTCTGGTAGGAATCAATAACAACAAAGTACTTTAAACGTAGATTATTTATATAACACGCAAAATAAACAACACGTAGATTAAATGGGAAACCAAAACATTTGTTATTTTCGATGAGGTATTTGTTCAAGAGTTCAGTTTAGCAACTAGTCAGACCATTAAAAACTGAAACTGGAAGTAAAGTTCAGACCAGATGCGTATCACGTTACCGCATGTGCGTCCGATGAAACCGTCTATAGAAAGTGCATCAGTTTGTGTTTATTAACCCTTTAGTTTCACTTCATAATGCAGCTATTCCTATTATTCTGTAAAAAACATTAAATTAATTGATAATCTAGAATGTGTTCATTCAAAAGTACATTTTATTTGAATGTTTTTAACGCCCCCCCCCCCAGTTAATAGAGTACTCGAAAAAATAACATACATGCACATTCCTGGTAATGGCCAAGGTATGGTCCATTTTTTTATACATACATTTCTGTGTACAGTGCATATGATGCAATTTTCATCATCAGAAGAGTGCGCACGTACTTTAAGCACACTGCCTGATTTTTAAAACCCTGCATACTTTGCACGCGTACGTTGCGCATGCGGCCACAGGAGAATGTAGTATGTCGTCCAGGAGATGCATTGAATTTTGTCACAGTGCACATGCGTCAAACGTATTTTAATGTCAAATAAACTATACTTTGCAAGACTGTGCACGTACCTTCACGTACACGTAAAAAATAGTTAAAGCTCCCGTTCTTTCTGTCATTTTGAAGCTTTGATTGTGTTTATAGTGGGCAATATAACATGTATTCATGTTTCACGTGTAAAAAAAAACTGTATTTTTCACACAATTTACTTATCTGTATAGCACTGTTTTCACTGTCCTCAAAACAGGCTGATATCTTCCTTGTTTTATGAAGTCCCTCCTTCAGAAGGTACGGATCGAGTTCTGATTGTGTAGTTTGTTTAGTGTGTTGTGATTCGATAGCAGCTTAGCTTAGCAGAGCCGTTTAAGCCAAAGCTGGTGACTGACGTATTCCTGTGGGTGGAGTTTAGTGAAAAAAAGTTTTACTGACATCATTAAAGCAGGAAATAGAGGGTTGTAGTCCAAACCGGCCGTTCGCTGTAGGCTTTGAAAGAGGGATTCTATTAAAGAAAATATTAAGCCTGGCAGTGAACTTTGAGCTTTATCATTTTACAGGTATTATTTATGCTATTATAGCAACATTACACACTAACTAGGGTTTAAAAAATGGGATCAGGAAGAACGTGACCTTTAAAAAGTCATACATTGTGATTTCTGGATATTTTTTAGATTATGTCTCTCACAGTGGACAAGCACCTACGATGACAATTTCAGACCCTCCATGATTTCTAAGTGGGAGAACTTGCAAAATAGCAGGGTATTCAAATACTTATTTTCCTCACTGTAGAACAAAGACCCCTGTCTTTTAGGACAGTAAAAACGGCGGTATAAAGCCAAGTAAATTGTGTGAAAAATACCGCCTTTTTTACACGTGAAACATGAACACATGTTATATTGCGCACTGTAAACACAATCAAAGCTTAAAAAACACAAGAAGAACGGGACCTTTAAAATTAGTGGTTTTATGATAAACATCAAAAATTTTATGCTTTGAACCAAAAGAGTTTAGGAAATTAGTAGCCTGACTGCTTTAGTGTTCTTGTAGGGTTGTTGTCTGAGGTTGTGACATACGTCCGTAAGAAGTGCACCTATTTTCTTAGTTGACAAATGATTGTTTATTGCCAAGGGGCCACCCAACTTCCTGCACATGCAGGTTCTGGCATGTTCTGCTAGGGACGTACTATTTGACTTGTTTCAATAGTTCACAATGTACCTCTAACCTTCCCATGGATGTTATTATTACAGCCAAGATTGTTTACTTATAAGCTGTATTTGTTTATCATGCATGTTTTGACCGTGTTCTAAAAGCTTGAATTGTATTAACTCTTTTGTTTTTTTCAAATTCGACCTTTGCTTTACCAACTAACAACCTATTTAAGATAGAATTTATTTTACAAGTGTGGTTTGTAAACACGCCTTGAGCAATTAAGGTTTTATGGTATGCATATAAACCGACATGCTTAAAACAAGTACATTCATTTGACAGATAGATTGAGGCGTAAAAATTAAAGCAATTGATACATGTGCATAGGAACTTGAATTATAAAAGCTAACAAATACTCAAACATGTGGTGAGCATGTTAAATACTCATAGGATATTATAGAAGAATGTTTCAGATATTTCCATATAAGTATTTCATAAATATGCTACATAATTTCAGAAAACTGTTTTTGTCCAATTCAGACAACACAGATGGTATGTAAAGATTTAGCCACAGCAGCATCTAATTGCAGTAATGAATCATTCTAGTCTGAAAAATCAAGATTATGCATAGTTCAGTTTTATTTTTAACATTTAGGCAACTATGTTGCAATAGTGTTGTTACAACAAAAAACACAAGGATGTTATACCCACAGCCAAATCTTAACACTAAGGGTCATATTTACTAAACAGGTGTGAACTAAAACATTTACCAAAATTAGCGTGAGAGCGAAATCAAGGCGCACCTTAGTAAATCATGTTGCGTGATTCTTTTAAACATTCATACCCATGCCAATAAATTTTGTGCCTGAATGGAAAGTTCTTCAAATGCATATGCAGTGAGGTCAGTCGCAAAAATGTCCTTGTTCATTTTTTTTCACTGTGTGTCTTTAGTAAATTCTGACAGTTGTTTTGGCGTTTGCAGTGCACTGGTGCAAGCTGTTAGTAAATCTGGCCTTAAGTTGACGTGCAATGTTATATTACAATAACTAATCATTAGAATTTGGTCATACTGCAATTGTACATCATGTAAATGCATCTGTCTGATTGGTATTACCTGGATAAAGCAATATTCTGATTTTTATAAATGCACATTATACCATGTCTAGACTGAATGCAAGGAGCGTGTCATAATGCAACTCACCTTAATCACTAGATACATTTTAAATCATAAATATTTGAATTATTTGGAATATCTATTATTGTTTTAATGGATTTCTAAAGCCCTTTCCACACAGATATTCCAGAAAATACACGGAAAATGCATCCTGGATTTTTTTGTTCATTCACACTGCCAGTGATTTGCCGGCATCTGCAAGGTCCCTGAAAGACACGTGACCGGTTTAAAGTCCTTCTACGCAGCGTCTGAAGTTTGCATATTATTTATTATTTCTCTCTCCAAAAACCACTCGTGTGCATTTTTGTTTATGATAAGACTATAAAGGCGTGCGTGACATGCACGAGTGGATATTTGACGAGCTCCCTGATCGCTGCTTTAATCCAGTTTTCAGACATTTCTCATCGTGATTGTGAATATGCTTTTACAACCCCCGTTTTGAGGAGCTGAACGATATATCTTGTTGGGATGACGTGCAGGCATTTTTGTTTATTATAGCTCAAATGAGCATGTGACGCGATATTCTTTTATGCTGCTGAATGATCTCCGCTTCAGCGCAGTAAATGACGAGCTAACTCATCTGATATCTGCTTTAGTCCGGTTTGCTGACATTTCTCATCGTGAATGTTAATCTGCATGTAAATCCCTCATTTTAGAAAGTTGAACCAACTTCATGTTGCCATGACACGCGTGTCATTGTTTATGCATCTCATTTGTCATTTCCTGATAACTGCTTCAATCTAGTTTGCGATATTTCTCGTCGTGAATGTTAATATACATGTAAATCTCTCATTTTAAAGAGCTGCTGAACCATAACTTTTGTTGTGATGACGCACGCGTCCTCATTACGAAACGCCCATTACCGCATTGTTTCGGCTTCTTGTTCACACAGGGGGTTTTCATGTATCTTACTAGGTCCTCTTTCCGGCAATCCCAGAAGATTTGCGGGATGTGTTTGCGTTCACACAGAAGCTTGTCTGGCAATTTTACGGGTATTTTCTGGGACCAAAGGTCTGTGTGAATGGGGTTTTATAGGTATGCACCGATACAAAAATTCTGTGCTGATACCGATATTTGGTTACTTAGAATGACATCTACCGGCACCAGTATATACCGATAGTTTTGCTTTTTACTGTTTCAACGTAAAATCCTAAAAGTGCAGAGTGTACAAACTGTAATTCTGTTCTGTAATTGTCAGACAATTCAAAATAATCTCACAGCATGAGGTTTGATGTGTTTTCCGCCACTTTTGATTACAAGGAAATAATATTCCCTGATCATTTGTTTGTTTTTAAACCATTGGCTAATCTCCATTAGTGTAAAAAATATATTAATCTGCCCATACCTATTATTGATAATGTTTTATTGTTATACTGGCTGCCTAAACTAACATTTATGAAAAATCAAGCTATAGAGGAAACCCGTTTTTAAAGCAGTTTAAGTTCATTCAGATTAAAGCCATATTAATATTTTATATATTAATGTGCATTTTAATTCAATAACACTGGTCTACAAGGAGGAAGCCTCGGAAATGAAAGTAGCCAAATTTGACCAGATTTGTGTCAGTAATAGAGCAAAATTAAGTCTTGAGTGTTAATTGGTTTCAGTTTTCAAGAAACCGCTTAAGGTCAAAATATTTCATTTTGCGCAATTATGCTCTATAACGTTTCTGCAAAATGTGATATAGCAATGAGAATGGTACCCCACAATAATTTTAAATGTATTTGTTTATTGATACCAATAACATAACTTTACTTTCTTGTATTCATTTTTTCATGTAACGTTTCTTTTTCTGAAGGAAAATATCATACGACTGCTCCTTAGAAATTATATATTGCGTAGATCTGGCCAATACAAATATACTCTGCAAAAAAAAGATTAATAAATTGCAGTAATAATCTTTAGTCTCAGAGTAAAGATACATTTATAAACTTTCATAATGGTACCATTTTCATTGTTTTTCATTGCGAAGTTATGAGGCGTCATGTTCATCAGACAACCCCTCTGTGTATAGATAATTAAATAGTTATATCTTTATTGTGAAATATCTTGAAAACATTAGCCGACGAATAAAATATGTCTAATTACAATATAATCAACACATTTGGTCTCAGAGGTAGATCATTTTCCAAAATTTGTAAACCAGTGTAATTTCTCACAGTGAGTTTCTGAACTACTCCTCTGTTTTTTTAGGTAGACAGGGCTTATTCCGTCTGTGGCACCATAGAGTACATGGCTCCCGAGATCGTAGCTGGTGGAGAGTCAGGACATGACAAGGTAAGGTGAACCTCTATCGTCCGTTCGTGAGACAGTACTGTATAAATACTGTATACTGTACACTATCAAAAGTGAGTCCTCTGTTGGAGCGGCCTAAATGTAATTGTAAGCCAAACAATAAAGGCCAAAATATCTTTGAAATCAGGAGTTTAAAGTCCCCATGAACAAGAATTTACTTGCGTACTGTGACATATTCCTGAGTGAAACAGAATATCGCACAAGGAAATGGGAGCCGTGGCTTCTGTTTTCCAATTTGCTCTGATTGGATGTACAGTAGAAACGTAGGTGTTTCATCCTGAAATGGAACTCACAGCAGCCTGACAGTTGGAGGGAGTGGTGTTAACTGATGCTCCCGCCCAAGCCGTCTAGCTGAGAATGATCGCCACAAGAGGGTGGAAGTACATTTTCAGATTTTGATTAAAGTTTATAAGGGAGCATAAATTAAAAAACAAAAATGGTCCAGACGGATAAATGGATTATAACGAACACTGCAGTATTCCATAAAAAAAGGAATTGATTTCATGGGTATTTTAAAGTATTATGTGATTAAGTGTGATTAATTTACATGATCAAAAATATATTTGCATGCATTAAAATTATGTTTCCATATATAATCTCTGTTTGGAACCAATGTTCTGTTGCAGGCAGTGGACTGGTGGAGCATGGGAGTTCTGATGTATGAACTGTTGACCGGAGGCTCTCCTTTTACTGTGGATGGCGATGAGAACACTCATTCTGACATTGCAGAGTAAAGACTTACACACACACACACACACACACACACACACACACACACACACACACACACACACACACACACACACAAACGCTTGGAGCTAAGTGCTTTGTGTACTCTAATGTAATAACCACCAGTTCCCTTTTTATTATCTAGAGGTCCATCTTGAGACAATTTGATTGCATCATCCTGTTGACAAATTAAATTTAAAACAATATTCTGCACTTTTGCACAAAGGTATTTTCAAATTGTAATATATTTCAAGTCTGTCTTTTGGCCTAACAGGAGAATTATGAAAAGGGATCCCCCATTTTCTAAAGACATTGGCTTCCTGGCCAAAGACATCATCCAGCGACTGCTAATTAAAGACCCAAAGAAGAGGCTGGGCTCCGGTCCCTCGGGTGCCCAAAATGTAAAAAGCCATCCATTCTACCAGGTAAGAGAAAGTGAATTACATTTAAAGCATAAATCAGTTGAAGTGCATAATTTTTCCCTTGCATAAGTTTTACCATCTCCTTTGATTTATCATCTAACACATTTTTACTACAAAATTATTTGTTGATTCAGAAACTGAACTGGGAGGATTTAGCTGCTAAGAAAGTCCCGGCTCCTTTTCAGCCGGTCATTCGCGACGAGCTGGACGTGAGCAACTTTGCAGAGGAATTTACGGAGATGGACCCAACTTACTCCCCAGCTGCCCTTCCAAACAACTGTGACCGAATTTTCCAGGTGATATACAAGAACAGATTTACAAAAGAATTCATTAATCATTCATTTTACCAGGGTTTAAATTGGGCCAGGCGTCTGGGGCTGAGCCCCGGCACTTTAAGGAAAACACCATGGTTTTTCAATATTTTCCTATGCTCTTACCTCAACTTTATTAATACATACCTATCTTTTTTCAATGCGTGCACTGAATTTTTGTACAGCGCATCGTAATTGTGTTAGCATTTTGCCTAGCCCCATTTATTCCTTAGAATCCGAACAGGAATAAAAAATATGATGGAATTTAATGGGTACCGTCAACTGTGTGCTTACCATCATTTATCAAAATATTTTCTTAGTCATTTATCACAATACTTCCAAAATATTTTTTCCCTACTATGGAAGTCAATGGTCACTTACTGCTGTGTGTTTACAATTATTTCTCAAAATATTTTATTTTTTTTGTTCATCTGAAAAAAGAAATTCATACAGGTTTAGAACAACATGAGGATGAGTAAATGATGACAGAATTTTCATTTTAAAGTGAACTATCCCTTTAAATATCAAAAAGAAAACTTTTGTATTTTCGTAAATTAAAATTAATCCATATTTACTTTTTAATTTTTTTGCCAAACATCCTTTGTTTTGAGCTCTGCAATTTGAAATAAGTTTAAGGTTTATCATAGAGTTTAGATTTTCTGATCTTTTGCTTCATTAAAGGGATAGTTCACACAAAATGAAAATTCTGTCATCTTTTTTACATCCTTATGTTGTTCTAAACCTGTACAAATTTCTTCTTTCTGATGATCACAAAAGAAGATATTTTGATAAATGACGGTAAGCACACAGCTGATTGTAACCATTGACTTCCATAGTTGGAATAAAAACAACATGATGGATTTCAATGGATATACCATTAACTCTTTCCCCGCCATTGACGAGTTATCTCGTCAATCTGCAATACCGATATTATCCACCAGCAACTTATAAAACCCGGAAGTATTGCCCTAGGGCAAACAGCTGTATGTCCGTGTATGTTTTAAAGATCGCTCTGCATCTGATCTCTATCAAAAGTCCTTCACAAAAATGGAATTATCTCAGCTTTTTACTCAAAATTTGGTGTTGTTGATGAAACCTACACATATTTGAGAGGTGATTAAAAACAGAACACATGAAGGTAGGATGAAACAGATTTTTTTGTTTGAAAGCAGAGGGTCTGTTCTTTTATTTCATATATATTTTATTTCATTATATATTTAAAAAGGAGCATTTTCTGGAAGGCATTAAACTTTTGTGAAAATCATGAAAAATGCTGGCGGCGAAAGAGTTAATTGTGTGCTTACCATCATTTATCAAAATATCTAATTTCGTGTTTGTCAAAATAAAATAAACTTATACAGGTAATTTTTTTTTCATTTTTGGGTGAATCCCTTTAACAGAAATACAGTAGAAATGTTTAAAATTCACCCTTATTATGTTTACATCTAATAATTAGGGCTGTCAAAAGATTAATCGCGATTAATCGCATCCAAAATAAAAGTTTGTGTTTACATAACATATGTGTGTGTATTGTGTATAATTATTATTTATATATAAAAACACACCCAATCATGTATATATTTAAGGAAAAATTTTTATATTTATATATAAAATATTTATATTTATATATAATATAAATTATAGAAATGTATATACAGCATTTAAATGCAAATATTTCTTAAATATATACATGAATGTGTGTGTATTTATATATACATAATATTTATACACAGTACACACACATATGGTATGTAAACACAAACTTTTATGTTGGATGCGATTAATCGCGATTAATCTTTTGACAGCCCTACTAATAATGCATTCATTCATGCTTTCTTGATACATGGTTACACATAGTTTTCTTTCATGGACTATGGACCCCCTAAAGTAGCTTTAGCCTAACAACCTTTAAAGTATTAGCGCTAATACAACCTTTAAAGTATTAGCGCTAATACAACCTTTAAAGGTTATTATTAAGAATGTTTTTGGCATTTATTTGAGATACATTATGGTTTTTATTAATCAAGCAACAGAAACTAATTGTTAGATTAATTGTCCAATTAGTCATTAGATTAGTCGACTAATCGAAAAAATAATCGCCCGATTAATCGTTTAATAAATAGTTGTTTACCCCAGCCCTAGCACTTAGTTTGCAGCACTTCGACCTCGGCGTGCAGTAAAATCATCACTCCTGACTACTTCCCATCTCGCTCAAACTTCTGTCAATATTACTGCTTCAGAGATTGAATTTACTAAGAATAGTGATTTTCACAAAGAGATTACAGAAAATACACAGAAAATGTGTCCAGGATTTGTCCGGGATTGTTTGATTTATTTTTTATTTTTTATTTGTATTCATTCACACTGGCAATGTTTTCCAGAATCTGTGCGTGCTTTCACACACACATTCTGTAAAAAACAGGAAAAAAACGTGATGTATTTAAAGTCCTGCACTTGGTAGGTTTTTCCACAGCATCTGAAGTTTCCTAATTATCCATCATATGATGCGTATGATGCGCAGTTCTGTCATGCTGGTGAATGATCTCAGCTTCAGCGCAGATTGTGAACAGTTTCCTGATCTCTGCTACAGTCTAATTTGCCGACATTTCTCGTCATGAAAATGTTGCTTTGTGTTTAAATCCCTGTGTCAAGAGCTGAATCATAACTTCTGGTTGCAATGACACGTGTGTCCTTACTACGACACGCCCCTTACGGCATTGTTGCTGCATCTTGCTCGCATACAATGCTTTCCGTGTATGTTACATTAATGTTATTAGGTCCTCTTTCCATGAGCGATCCCAGAACATTTATGGGACGTGTTTGTGTTGAAGCCTGTCTGCCAGTTTTACAGAAATTTTCTGGCACTAAAGTGCCAGGTCATGAGACTGTCATTACGGACATGGGTTTGTCAGTGGGTGATATCTAGAAAGCAGGGTGACCACATTTGCGACACCTGCCATTGGTGGTTGAGATAAGATGGTTAGATTAACATAAATATAAATGACAAAATCAACATACAGTAAATATTTTTGTGTAATGCATGCATGTTTTCTTTAGTAGGCAGTGTGTATATTACATCAACAGTGGTATTCAAATTTAAACACTTTAGTAGTCCATGGCCTGAGTTAACACAGAAGTGGACATTTGATGTTGGGTTAAAAGATATAATTGTTCGGTTAACCCCTCCATGTTAATCACCCGGAAGCAGTTCGAGCAATTCAGCCGTTTCTAATGAGCACTTGCGCAACGTGAGCCCGGCTGTCTATGTTGGCATTCAGATGAATTAGAGAGCTGTTTTGAGATGTAATTATGGTGATATGGAGATGGATTGAAGCATCAGATGTGAATGACTATTTTTGATTCGGCTTGATCCATAACGTTGCCTATAGCATGATGCCAGCTGAAACGGGAGGCTGCGAAAGAGATGCTGTTTATGATTGCCGTCTGAATCCTTCAGTCTGGCTGATCAATGCCGCCATTAAACGGCTCTTTCGTGGAATAAAAGGTCGGCGTCTGTGAGAACAACCATGTCTGGCTCAATTACTTCTTCAACCTTTGATTACCAACTTCATCTTGGCTTTTCTAAGCGTTCGCCTTTCATGTGCTCTGGAATTTTGATCCTTCGTAATTCTCGGGCGGTACAATTGCAGAGACGTCTGCAATGATGATAACTTTCGAAACGCTAACCCCTCCATCGTTCTCTAGCGCGCACACACACAGCCACATATAAATTCAGCCACCCCCTTAAACTCCTCACAAACTGAAATTAAGCTGCGTTAGAGGACGGCGATAATTTGAAAAGCAGGGCAATCAAATACCTTGGCTTAGCAATTAAAAGCATTTGAACCATTCATCTCCCCATCCTTCCGTCCAGCCAGCCGTTCCTCCGCCCGTGTAGCGTACACAGCTGCAGTCTGGCCGTGTAAGTGGGGCATGGGCTGTCAGAGGCTTTATTTAGATGTGACTTGGCTAACTGGTGCATGTTATGCAGTCTTTGCAAACAATGTGACTGGAGTTCCTCAGCATGGGTAAAATGAAGACGTGAAAAAGCAGTGGACTATGTTTAATTTTATGTACTTTGATAATATGTACTAAATTCTCTGTGAAGTTTGTTTTGAAGGTATGTAAGTGTGTAGTATAATTTATCAACTATTCATTTAATTTTTTGTATTTCACACATTAGGTTAGGCTCAGCATTTATTTTGTAGCAGTGCCACAGTGGATTACAGTATATACTTACTGTACGTTCACACCGCCACCAGCGAGAGCATCAAAAAACACTGGCTGCCCTACCAATGACGCTATAGAAAAAGATTATGGACGATCTGACTATTGTACGCATTCTCTGGATTCTTCCGATTGGTTGCCGCCAAACCGTGCCATAGTTCATTACCATAAAGTTGACCTGATTTCAACTCTCCTTGATGCTTAAGCCGCAGCTCAACGCTGGCTCTCAGTGAAAATTATTGACTTCCGGACACTTTGATGCCATTGCTGACGGTGGTGTGAATGTACATTTACATATGTATATAATGATACAGCGTTCTTGCTTGTCTGAAGACCAGGATACACTGCATGATTTTTGGCTGTCCCAGACTAAAGCTTGTCATCGTGAAACAATCACGATTTCTGTGATCGTGGTTCTATGTCGTACAGTGAGAGAGGTTCAAATATGGCATTTTTCCCGGTCTTGTGACCAAAGATAGCCTATGATTGTTTTCTGACCGTGTCAGAAATTCAGCATGATCAACGCACAGTGTGTTTGCTGCTACGACCTGCGTACCGGTATTTGTTTACCAGTAGCGCATGCTGATGACGTTGTGTTAACGTGTGTCACAGCCTACGATTCAATGGGTGTCATCATCCTACGGTCTACATGCTTGTCATAGCCAAGTTTTAACTTTCCATGTTGCACAGTGTGATGAGTTAATGATCTTATAGGATGGAAAAAATCCTGCATTTTATTCTAGGCTTAACAGTAGCTTCATTTCCAATAAAGATTTGCACAAAACTTTAGCGTTATTTTCTAAGTGTCGACAAAAAACTATTGCAAAATGATGCGTTCCCATTAACCAACGTTATGTGACTATAAGGTAATTGTGTTCTCTCACGATAAATCATTCCTAAAACCATGGCGACTGGTGAGTTTGACTTTATAAAGCTGCGGCCACACTAGACTTTTAGTTTAATTGACTTCCATTCAAACGCATAAGAATGCGTTAGACCGTAATTGCAACTGGGTGTGACGATTGGTTGCAGGTCACTGCGTAGGAAAGTTCAAGTCTGATGAACTCTCACCTGCTTTAGGTGACCTGTAAACATGCCAAGTATAAAAACTTTTCACCATATATGGAAGATTAGGCAAAATTGGAGTTTCCATTTCAATGTGCGCATTTTAAAAAAACGCAGCTACAGATTTTGTGTTTTACAAACTCCATCAAAATGCAAGTCTGCAATAATTCAGTAATAAACCTGTTATTTAGAAACCACACGGAACAGATCGAAAGTTATGATGATATCAAAATAAAAAAATACGGCTTAATAAAATATTGAAAAATGGTGGTGTTTTCCTTTAAGCATTTTTTATGTTCTTACCTCAAATTAATGCATATCCATCTTTTTTCAATGCGTGCACTTAATCCTTGTTAACATGTGTTAACATTTAGCCTAACCTCTAAGGATCCAAACAGGGATACATTTAGAAGCCATCAAACACTTTCATGTTTTCCCTATTTAAAGACATGAGTTACATAAGTAAGTATGGTGGCACAAAATAAAACTTAGCAATTTTTTTTTAAGCAGATAACATATGCAAACTAAAGACCATTTCAAAAGATGTAAACAACACTGGTCCAGAAGCACTTCCTGTTTCAGTTTTTTAACACTAGATAAACTTTGGGATAAAATACAACCAACAGAACACATAGAACTGAGTCAAAAAGTTAAACAAACATCTTTAAGATAATAATATATGTGTGAAATAAAAAACAACAGTCACAAACTGAAACAGGAAGTGCTTCTGGACAAGTGTTGTTTACATCTTTTGAAATGGTCTATATTGTACGGCTGAAGTTGCAGCACTTCGACCTCGGGCACAGTAATATTGACGGAAGTTTGAAGGGGTAGTAGTCAGAAGTGATGATGTTACTGCGCACCGAGGTCTAAGTGATGCAAACTAAGTGCTCTTCCGCCATACAATATAGTTCTCGTTTTTTATCTGCTTAAAAAAAATCACCACGATTTATTTTGTGCCACCATACTTACTCGTGTAACTACTCATGTAACAGTCTTTAAATAGAGAAAACATGGAAGTGTTTGGTAACTTCTATATTCATCCCCGTTTGGATCCTAAGGAATGAATGGGGCTAGGCTAAATGCTAACACATTCACGACGCGCTGTACAAAGATTAAGTGCACGCATTGAAAAAAGATAGGTATGTATTATTTCATCTATGTTGAGGTAAGAACATAGTTAAATATTGAAAAACTGTGGTGTTTTCCTTTAACCATTGCATATTTGCATACTGTGTAGCAGGGGAGTATGCATCTGCAGAATGCATTTTACATGTTTTACATTTCCATGCATTTGGTAGATGCTTTTATCCAAAGTGACTAACAATACAGTGCATTTATGCTGGCTTTTTTTAGTATGCAAGGAAGGTGTCAGAGTATAAGTGACCCTGAAACTTTTAGTATTTCCTCTGCATAGTTCCATCTTCAGCTCTGTCTGAAAGTGTTTATGTTTATATCTACAGGGCTATTCCTTTATGTCCCCTTCCATTCTGTTTAAGAGGAATGCGGTGATGGACGACCCAGCACAGCTGTGTGGAGGGTCCGAGAGGCCGGGTTATGCTTCTGTAGCCCGTAGCGCTATGATGAAGGTCAGTTTTTATATGGCTACCCTGTAAAAACAACATTACAACAGAGAATAGAATATTTTATAAAATTTCACCAGGATGTTACAAAATCTAACAGAGAAAAATGCAGAATTTAAAATATTATTTTGAAATCAGTGCAGACTGTTAACTAATGTGGAATATAACTTTGGCAAAATGTTTTCTTGCAAAAACAAAACAAACTGTTGTGCGAACATTGTGGAATAAAAAACAAATGAATAATTGGGACACAGTCTGTGAAAACTGGGCTAAAGTGTTTTACTTTAGCATAAAATTATTGTACATAATATAAAGAACATTCTGTAAAAATATAACCTTGATGTTTTTAATATTGAAATCAAACTTTAATGCTCTTAATCTCATGGTTATAATAGGAGACTTTAGCCTGGGTTTCATAAACCGGGTCACAATTTCTTGACAAATTGTCACTTTTATGTTTCTTTTGGCTGGAACTTATTCACTTTTAATGAATTTTCTCCCAGCCAGTGTTATACTATTACCGAATATTGGTTACTCTGTTAAGGTAAGATTAATAATTGACACTTAGGTCGAATCATTTTCAGTCCACATTTTGTTTGGGAATATTGTATTTAATTTTACAGAATTTTTAGCTGTATTAAGAGATGTGGGGTGTTTGCAGTGCTTTTGTGGTGAAAGTGGTGGTTCTCAATGGTGAGATTTTTTTATGATTGTCAACCGAGCATGCACAGTATCAACATTCAACAATTGCAAATATTACAAAAATGCTACTGCATAATTAATTATTTAGTCACAGTGCATGCTGGGAAAGCAAGCAACCATATACTATGGACATCACATTATGAGTAAATATTCAAGGGATTACTCTAATACACACACACCCCTTAATCAATGAGATTGCATATCACACAAGAATGTACTTTGAATTCACACAAATCTATTGCAAATGTACACATTCAATACATGCAATACACTTATCTAAAATAACAGGGTGCACTACTACAGCATGTGGAGACTAGCCAATCATAAGAAAGATAATTTGCATAAAGTACTCTTAAAGGTACAGTATAATTGTTTATCCTCGAGAGAATTGGACACACAAATTATTATTTTTTTTGTCAACCACTGATGTTCTGGTGAACCCACAGGACTCTCCGTTCTACATGACCTATGAGCTGGACTTAAGAGAGAACGCACTGGGCGAGGGAAGCTTCTCCATCTGCAGAAAATGTACCCACAAGAACACAAAGCAAAACTACGCTGTGAAGATTGTCAGTAAAAGGTACCAGTTAAGCAGCCTGGCCTACTTAAATATCTTTTAAATGTATTCCCAGTTCAGATGTATTATATAATGGTTATCAAAGTCATTTGTAGTTATCTTTTTTTTTTTGGAGGATGGAGGCACTTACGCAAAAAGAGATTGCTGCTCTCAAACTATGCGATGGACACCCTAACATAGTGAATCTACACGAGATCTACCACGACCAGGTATGACTGTATTTTACTGCTAGCTGAGACTCAGTGTGTATGCTTGTTTGACTGTATGAGGCTTTAATATGCACAAAGCAGTTCTAGGATTTTAAAGAACTGGGCTACCGTGAATAAGTTTGAACCCTATTTGTTCTCACACCTGCCCCAGATTTCAGTCTATGGTTAATAACCAGCTTGATCCTTTTTATCAAACTTCATCTTATTTTGCCTCCAATCTGTGACAGATATAGCAGCAAAAAAGGTTATACTGGAGATATAACCTCTGGTCAATTATCAGTTAAAGGGATAGTTCACCCAAAAATAAAAAAATTCTGTTATTATTTTCTCACCGTCAGGTTATTTATCATCAAGCAGGAGCACCACTGACTTCCATAGTAGTTTGTTTTGCAATTTTAAAAACTAAACTAAATGACATACCAGTGCATGCAAGGCTGTAAAACATACAGCAAATGTTGCATTAGACCTACTTTGCTATTGTAATGGTTTCCAGTGCTTTTTTTGTCAGTTTTGCATTACAATCAACGCAACGCAAAATCATCTTTCAAAGGGATTTTGTGGCCCTATTCAAATGTAAATTTACATAAGGAAAGCAGTTGTCCATTGTGGTTAAATTGCGTTTTGTTTAACATGTATCCAAGTTAACGGCTCACGACTTGTTGTTAAAATGACATGGGATGTATCTGAATTTCATTCACCCTACCCATATTCATACTATATAGACCAGGGGTTCTCAAAATTCACATTCAAAGGTCCAAATCTGAATTGTCATCATTTTCATAGGTCTGGAAAAACTGGTTATTACAAAATTTGTCAAGCATGGTAATAACTTTATGTAAATCATTTGTTTATATAACAAATCAACACAAATAGTTCACATATACGAACAAAACGCTGTAAAACATTATCACTGTAGAATAAAACAACATTTATACGTAGACTAACATTGCAAAGTGACCTGAAAGGATTTTATTGGACGGATTCGAACAAATGATGGACATGGGTTACTCCTCGCTTATAAGTCACATTGGTCTACTAGCCTACTGTAAATACGTATATATGTAAACATGTTAAAATATTGCATGAAATACTGTTAATGCTTAACAGATTGACAACTGGTCCACACAGTCAGAAAATACATCACACATACATGAAACTAATCACATCAATAATAATCATAAATCAGAAATGACTATCTATGTAGAAAGTTTATCATTTGCATGTGTTTATAAGCCTTGTTTGAGTGACACAGATGCTAAAGTGAGCTGTTGCACACACACTCAAAAGCCCACGCACAAAGACACAAAAGCCCTCAAACACATAATTTCTTTGCGCTTGACAGGAGATATACACACAAGTTATCTTGTAATAGCACAGCCTGGCAAGTATTCTCATAAAAACAGTTGTTTATTATAAGTGAACGAGTTCAGAGAGAAATCAGATGTGCCATATGGATCCTCGCTTATCCGTTCTTAAAGGGACAGTTCCTCTTATAAGAAATGCTAATGTTTGTGTCACTATGTTAATCAAACTACAGAAGACTAAAGGAAAATCAATTTTATAGCTTTAAAAGATTAATTATATTTTATTTCTAGAATAAAAACAGTGTTATTATTTATTTGATTCTATTTTTGTACCTAATTACTACTGTTAGACCTTACTTGATTTGTTTCTTTGTTCTTTTCTATTTTATATGCTTGTAATCTCTTGATTTGTTCTTATTGTATTTTCCCACATCCCTTTTTTTTGTTGATCTGAAAATGATTCAACCCATGACTCAAAAACCATAATGTATTTAATTTAACCAGTACTATGTTCAGGTCCACCCTATTCCAAGGTCCACTCAGTTAAAAATGTATTGCCTTGTCACTGATAAACAGATTATGGCTAAATAAAATTATTGCAGATGTAAAATAGTAAGGGGATGCCACTTGCTACAGCTTTGCACATTTATCAACCCATTTAATTAAACATTGTTTCAGTTACTAGTAAAATGTTTATACATTTTATAACCTTAATTTTCCATCAGGATTAAATAATTATAATGATTATATATATATCTTTTGTGTATGTTATGGTGTGCATTGTCCCCGCGTGCCAGGGGTGGTTTTGGGTTCCTTCCTTCTTTTTTGTCCTTGGCCAATCACATGCCTGCTTATTTTTTTTTTTTAAATACAGCTTTAAGAAAAAAAAAATACTTAAAAACTTAATTAGTTTTATTCTATATAATTAAACCTGACTCTCACCATGAACATAGCCATAGAAGCTGGCATGGAGCTTCTATGGAAAAAACAGATTGAAGACCAATTGTAATTCAGTATGCAAATATTTTAAGCCCAACCTTTTTGGTCTTCTGATTTATGAGATTTTTTTTAAAGTTAAATGCATTGCAAATACTATTTCATGTTGTCTTAAAGTAGATGAAGTAATGTTTTATTTATCTGTCTCACTGTTGCTGGGCAATTATTAGGCCTTTAGGCATTTAGTGTGTGTGTGCCTGGGTGTGTGCCAGACAGCTTGATCCATCGTCTTATTCATTAGTGTGATAAGCTGGAGTCAGTCGGGCTCTATAAAGTGTGCTCTAGTGTGTGTTCGCGTGCACACTTACCAATTGAAGGTTATCAACCCCCACCTTCTCAGTGCCATGCCCCAGATGAAAAGCAGAGCCACCCTACCAGGTCAGGGTCTTTGTTCCTTTTTACCGAGGATAATGAGAGATATTAGCTTGCTCTTTTTCATTTGCTGCTGCTTTTTCTCTTGTGCACACACACACACATACACACGCATGCACACTCGTACACTCTTTTCTTGTCTCATCCCGCCTACATATGCCGTACAAATACTTATTCTGCCAGTCACTTATTCACACTTATTCAGAGTATAATGAGACCAGAGCTTATTTATAAAATCATCTTAAATCCCAACCTTTGCCAAAAGATACTACAAGCCCTTCCTTGAGTTCAAAGGCAGATTTTCTTCAGCTGTCTGTCATTAAGTGTACATCTGTGCCAGGAAAGGGCTTTGCACCTCATCATGGAAAATCTATCCATCAGCTTTGTGTATGTGTGATCATATACCATTCAACGTGTTGCTTTAGGTCTATAGTAGCCTGTGATTTTTGGGCTTTACATTAATATTTACGCATTTGCCAGAGGCTTTTGTCTAATTCAAGTTGGATTGGATACAATGAAAATCTTGATGCCCAATTCCAATTTGTTGCCTGTATCCAATTTTTTTGACGACACACATCACTCTTTTAAAACCAATATCTGCATTTACACTAAACACTTTGCAAAAAAATTCAAGGTCGACATACTGACCCAGAACAGCTTAAACCACAGAGGAAGTAAAATGTCACGATATGTAATGGACACAGATAAAATCATTATACAAGTTTATAGAGCTTAATTTCTGTAACAAGAAATAAAACTTCAACAATACTCCACTAAATGGAGCTGTCGTCCTTCGTTGCTCTGCTAAGAAGAGTCATGTGATTGCAGGTGGTGTCCACTAGGGTTGTGCCGATAGACGATAGTATCGTGTATCGACAATCTTCAGACACATTGCCAATAGCGGGCTTTTATGACGATAGTTGGTGATGGTTATCATCATCGTAGTTTCACATTAACATGCGCATTGCGTGCTTTTCCTCGCATGAGAGGGTTTGTTGGCTTCACTTTCCGTAAGAGAGCTTGTAATGCGGACAGATTCCTTCTCGCACACACCTGGACTTAATGCGCGCATCTTGGACTTTTGCTCGGACCTAAACGTGTGTGGCATGTACTTCTTCTAGCACCTGAACTTGTAATGTGCATTATTCTGACTGTTCCTTGTGCATGAGCTTGTAATACGTGCAGCTCTGACATTTCAATGCACTAGAGACATTGTTTGTGCGCAGAGGGTTAAAACCAGCTAGTCTGTTGTTCTCGCTCCCTGGCACGTAGGAATTTAATGACGCGCTTGGATTAATGGCATCAATTGGATGCCATCAGAAGGATGCGGTCATGATGAACATAGATTGTAAAAAAGATGGACGACACGATGTCGCCTCCCTCCATTGTAATGAATTAAAGCCAATAATGTCCAACCATGGTCGCCGCCATGTTACGTAAAAACGTCAGTTTGGAGCCAAGGCATGTGCAGAAGGAATCGTCCGTGGAGCCAGAGGCGGAGCCACGGTATCAAACTTCCACTCAAACATTCGCGCGACCAGTTCAACCACGCCAATCGTAACGACACGCCCCGCCCCGCCCCGTTTCTATAGCATCTTATTACTAGCTAAAATGAAACTTAGCACAAAAATGAACACTTGAACATATATCACAGCGATAACAACTACTTGAAAGGACCAAAACCATCTTTCGGAAACTTTTATTGGAAGTGTAAATTTTTTTTACATAGAGCGAGTCCCATTCCTTTGAACGGAGAGGGCGAGGTTTAAGACTTGTACTGCAGCCAGTCACCAGGGGGCGATCAAAGAGCCAGCGGCTTCACTTTTCAAGACTTATGAGGCACACCCGGTCATGACAATGTTGCCCTTGCTTCTTTTTTGTCCACCAATTAAGTGACTTGTCATACCTAAATGAGTAAAAAAGGAACAAATGTGTATTGGCTATCTCACAGGCTGAAAATGGGCATATTGCCCAACACTAGTGTCCACCTGAGTTGACGTCATTTGTATATCCAGTCTGTTACATTGCGGACACGAATGCATGTTTCCGATTCATATTAGATTTATTTCTACATATGAATGCCTAAAACCTATCGAAGAATATTGGAAACTATGCCCTTTTTTCCTGCTTACACATTCGTGGTTCATATCCGATCTGTGCCACATGAAGGAAAAAAACGGAATTGAGTCAC
Organism: Paramisgurnus dabryanus; assembly: GCF_030506205.2. Taxonomy (NCBI): domain Eukaryota; kingdom Metazoa; phylum Chordata; class Actinopteri; order Cypriniformes; family Cobitidae; genus Paramisgurnus; species Paramisgurnus dabryanus. Next base: position 24,861,308 of record NC_133353.1, read on the forward strand.
TTGAAACATGCAATGTAAATGCGGCTTTACAGTATGTGTGTTCCCAGGGATCTAACACGTGACTCTACCAGTTGAGCTTGTCTTATCCTGCCTACATATGCCAACACTTATTGTGCAATTCATTTTGGACAGATAGATAGGTGTGAATCATAACAGATTATGCACAGTGAAAGGAGATTTATGATGTGTTGCATGCCATATTCGAACCTGAATTGTCCAAATGAGCACCAAGGCTCATGTTTTTAATTCATGTTCAACCACATGGTAGCTTTCAAATGTGAATGTTTATGCTTAATGTATGTGTGTTTTTGTAGCTGCACACATATCTGGTGCTGGAACTCCTGCAAGGTGGAGAGCTGCTGGAGAGGATCAGAAGGAAGCAGCACTTCAGCGAGACGGAGGCCAGTCGCATCATGCGCAAACTGGTGTCTGCTGTTAGCCACATGCATGATGTGGGAGTGGTGCACAGAGACCTCAAACCAGAGGTACAGGATTTTCCGTCACATTCACTGTCATTATATGCCATAGCACTCATAGTGAGTTTTACACATGCCTCGTCTAGACCATGGCTCACCAACCCTGTTTCTGGGGGGTACCTGTCCTGCAGATTTCAGTTTCAATCAAACACACCTGAACCTGCTGATCCAGTTGTTCAAGGCTACCTAAAAAGTAGAGGCAGGTGTGTTGGAGTAGGGTTGGAACTAAAATATGCAGGACAGGTGCCCTCCAGGAAGAAGTTGGAGACCCATGGTCTAGTTTTAGACTAATGGGCCTCACTGTATTAGTTTGGCAAAAAAAATTCAGAATGAAACACACTGATGATCTTTCATCTTTAAGGTCTTGTTTGCTCAAAAAACCTATATAAGAAATAATGGCATTGTCTAATATATATCACTTTATTTATTATTTATTTATTTATTTTTTTGTTAAAGAGACACTCCACTTTTTTGAAAATATGCTCATTTTCCAGCTCCCCTATAGTTAAACCTTTGATTTTTATTTTTACCGTTTTGGAATCCATTCAGCCGGTCTCTGTGTCTGGCGGTGCCACTTCTAGCATAACTTGGCATAATCCATTGAATCTGATTAGACCATTAGCATCACGCTCACCAATAACCAAAGAGATTCGATATTTTTCCTATTTAAACATGACTCTTCTGTTGTTACATCGTGTACTAAGACTGACGGAAAATTACTTAAATGTGCGATTTTCTAGGCTGATATGGCTAGGAACTATACTCAAATGCTGGCGTAATAATCAAGAACTTTGCTGCCGCACCATGGCTGCAGTAGGCGCAATGATATTCTGCAGCACCCAAAAATAGTCCCCTTGGTAACTTTAAATAGCAGGGGACTAGTTCCTAGCCATATATGCTTAGAAAATACACAGTGTATCTACAGAAGAGTCCAGTTTTAAATAGGAAAAATATTGAAACTTTTGATATTTTTTAAGCAGGTTGCTAATGGTCTAATCAGATTCAATGGATTATGCTAAGCTATGCTAAAATTGGTATCGCCAGACCCGGATATTAGCTGAATGAATTCCAAAACTGTAAAAAATCTAATTTTTAACTCTAAGGGAGCTGGAAAATAAGCATATTTTCAAAAAAGTGGAGTGTCCCTTTAATTAGTACAGTAACTTGAATTCATATTTGAATTCGTAAACTAAGAAGTAAACTGTTGCCTGCCAGGTTTCTGTAGTTTTCAGATTAGTTTGTTTCATTTTTCCTAGAATTTGCTCTTTACTGACGACACTGAGAATTCGGAGATCAAAATCATTGACTTCGGATTTGCACGGCTCAAACCCCCCGACAACCAGCTGCTGAAGACTCCTTGCTTCACACTCCAGTATGCCGCTCCTGAGATCCTCAAATACGATGGCTACGATGAGTCATGTGACCTCTGGAGTTTAGGGGTCATTTTGGTAAGAACTGGTGCTGATAATGCTGGTGTTGATTTGTAATGTGCACTGAAGTACATACAAGTAGGTCTTCTCTGGTCCAAAGAAATGTACCTGATTCGAAATGACCCCAATCACTTTTGCATGTCGGGTTCAAGTATAAAGTAATTATTTTTTAAATAAAAACCCGACCCAAGACAAACCCAAGAAAATTTGACCCGAGTGGCAAGCTGCTCCATTTGTTTTACTTTGTTATCTGACAACGACACCAAGGTAACTGCTAAAATGTACATTTAAAATTGTCTGTCTCAACGAAAATGGACCTACCGGCAGCCACACAATGAGGTTTGAAAAGGACTTTGTACACGCTCATGTGAGAGTGTTCGGGTCTTTCGGTCTGTTCGGCAAAAACACATTTGTTTTAAAGGGGGGGTTTAATGGTATTTCAAGCATTCTGACTTATTAACACAGTTATAGAGTTGTTTCCTCATGCTAAACGTAGGCAAAGTGTCAAAAATGCAGTTGGGCGTGTTTCAGAGTATTTCTGTGCCGAATGCACTTCGCCAGGGTTCGTACAAGTTTCGGCTAATTTTTTTCGATTACGGTTCTAACTGACGTTTCAGTGGTTTTCGATACGTATCACTTCTTTATATGGGCTTCCGCCGGAAAACTTCCCCCAGAAAACCCCGCCCAGCCGTCAGTCAGCGGGAGACGCTAGAGCTTGCTAACAGCTTATCACGCCACTCAGCTTTGTTTAATTTCAAAAGTCAACAATGGCACAACAAGAAGTGTGTTTTTGGATGTAAGGAGAAGACATCCAGCCTTATGGAAACAATGGATATAGTTTATTATCCGGATTAGCAGCGGAGTTTTGCGTGTGTTTGATGCGGTGGATTTTCATGACGAGTTACACGTGGTAAGTAAGACTTCTGTCTTATGTTGGAAATAGGCGCGTGTATATTATATAAATGACACGAACATGTAGTGAATCATAAGTTAAAACAGTGTTGTATAGTGTTGCATGACTCGTACTCGCTCCTCCCGTGTTATAACTCCTCCTTCTTCATTTTTTCGTACGTTATCGGAAAGATTCGGTAAAGCTAATCTTTCTTTTATAAATCTGATTAAACTAAAGACTCTTCAGAGATATAAAGGATGTCATACTACTCCATAGGTACTCCAGATTAATATCAGAAATGCAGAAACAGCGTGTGTTACGTGAGCTTTAAATTACCCGAGACCAGATGCCACTATTATTTCACCTGACCCGTGTCCGAGGCACACGTGAAACTTTTAGACCCAATTGGGTCTCGGGTTGGACCTCGGGTTTTCGGAAGGGTCTCCACTATACCTGTCAACATTTTAAAAGTTTATCAAAGTTGTCCTAAAAAAGAATGGGTATTTTTCAAAATGTTAAGACAACTTTTATGAAGGGTTTTGATCCACATCAGATGTCGACTACGTAGTATACTCCACTATCATTGGATGCCAATCACTTGAATTCAAACCTAAAACTTTGGGGCACCTTACGTAATTGATTTTAAACACTTATTATAGGCAGCATCACTGACTGTCACACAAACAGCTCAAGCAACACAAAACTCACTGTGGTATGTTACTAAGATAGCATCTCGGTGTAATAGGAAATAATAAACTGATTACTTAAAATATGAGACCTAGTCTGTGAAAACCCTGCCAAAATCGTTTTTTGTGATTTTACTCCTATATAAAATCATCCTACATGATGTAAAGAACATTCTGTGAAAATATAACTGTGATAATATTTTTAATATTGACTGAGTAAAGCCATGTTTAAGATTAAAAACATTGAGTGAAATCAAACTTTGATGCTCATAATCTCATAATTAGATTAACAGACTAGACTGGATTGCACAGACAAAGTCACATCTAGTTGCTGTATACATGAAGGGTGCAATGCTGGTTTTTAGGTCTATGTCCTACTTTTCTTAACATCAGTAAAAAAAATAAACCGCTTTATTCCCAATAACCTTTGCTCCTGCCCTAAATAAAACCATTCAGCTACTTTATCAGGACTTTCAGTGAGAGAAAGAAGAGCCTGGGGGAGTCCATTTGTTGAGTTATTTTGGGGGGTTGTTTTTTTTAACTTGCTCTATATTGGGGAGCAGGAACTCACTATGGCCCCCTGGGGGAAGATCAGAGTAGTGCAGCAAACTTGTTGTGACAGGATGCTTTCTGATAAGCTGTGAGCTGAAAGGCCCTGGAGCTCAGCACAGTAATGACCGGGACTTCGGTACTGCTAGAGATAGGAGCTGGGGAGCTTTTGAGCTACTGTCCACATTTTCTCCACGTCACCGCTTTCACTTTGACCAAATGTTTTTGCATGTCTGGCGCAAAGCATAAAGAAGCAATGCATTCCGGCATGCACAGTTCAGGTTTCCTTATCGTTTTATTAAGTTTCTGTAACAAAGGTCAGCTAGTCAGTGAGATGGCCTTTAGCCTCCTTGTTAGAGCGTCCGACTCTCATACTGAACTAGAGCGGTTCGAATATCGCTCAAGGTGGGTAGGAGTTGGACTATACATACTTCTATACATATTTTATATCAAAAGCTACATAAAAATGCCTTAATACCCTGAATAATCAATGTAAGCCCCTGGTTCATAATTTATTTTCATAAATAAAAATATTTGAAAAACATCCCCTCTTTGTTTTTTTTTTCACAAATCACACCCTAGTGATAATAATAAATTAGTGTGGTCTTAAAGGGATAGTTCACCCAAAAAAGAAAATTATGTCATTTACACACTCTCATGTTGTTACAAACCCGCATACATTTATTTGTTCTGATGAACACAAAGGAAAATATTCTGAGAAATGTTTGTAACCAAATTGTTTTTGGATTTCATTCACTTCCATAGTAGGAAAAAAGAATACTATGGAAGTAATTGGGGTCCATGAACAGTTTGGTCACAAACATTTCTCAAAATATTTTCCTTTGTGTTCATCAGAACAAAGAAGTTTATACAGGTTTGTAACAACATAAGGGTGAATAAGTGATGACAGAATTTTCTTTTTTGGGTGAACTATTCCTTTAAAAGTGTAATGTAGGCATTTAAGCGGCATCTAGCTGTGAGATTTCGAAACGCTTTGGGAAGCTACGGTAGCTGTGACAGGACAAACACGGCGTCGTCTGAAACAACGTAGGGACGAAACACACTCCATAAAACAGTTAGTCCATTTAGGGCTACTGTAGCAACATGGCGACGACTTCCATGTGAGGAGACCCGCAGTGTATTTAGATAAAAACGTGTCATTCTAAAGTAATAAAAACAATACAGTTCATTATGTAAGGTCTTTATACGCCACAGATAATATGTTATGTATATTATATTGCATTGATGTCAAGAGATCTTTCTAAAAGTCCCACATTGCACCTTCAAACCAGGTGATTCACGGTCCAACCCCTGTGTAAAAGTAAAAAGAGATCCCCTTTTTTTATATATATTCAGCCCATTAGAAGCGAATACAGAATGTAATTTAGTACAAGTTGCATGTTTTATAGTTCTCTTTTTTTTTTGTTACAGTACACCATGCTGTCTGGTCAGGTCCCGTTTCAGTGTCAGGAGAAGAGTGTAACGCACACCAGTGCAGAGGAGATCATGATGAAGATCAAAAAGGGAGACTTCTCTTTTGAAGGTGAAGCCTGGCGCAATGTCTCCAGTCAGGCCAAGGATCTCATACAAGGTGAGCTGAGACACAGTTGGCAGGGCCCGCAAAATTTCTAAATCGCTGGTAGCCCTTCGACTGACCCTCTTTAGTTTTTGGTAGCCCAAAATGAATGCAAGTAGCACGTATAAAAAAATTACTTTTAATGTAGAATATTGAGACAAAACATCTATCAAAACACAAATAACACATACAATTACAATCATCAGTACAAATATTTGCCTCTAACTGAAGTGAAATATTTATAAACTTCAGATTCTGAATCTTAAATATTAACTGAAGTCACAGATAAGAAAATGCCACTTGACTTTGTCGGCATAGCAGAGGGGTCCTCAATTAGTTTTACCACGGGCCAAATTTTGCCAATACAATGTTTTGAAAACCTGGATTTCCATGCAAACAAACTGTTCCTGCTCATCACTACACCAGATATATTCACCATTTAATAGTGGTTCAATGGGTCACAAAACTCACAGTTTGGATCATCCCGTTACAGATTGGATCATTTTTTCGATCAGATAAATAGGGGCTACTGTCGCTTTAAGAGCGATTCTGCACAGAGTGTAACATTAGCTTTTTTCGTTATTCTCTTCACTGCCCGTACAATCTATATCGGTTTGAAGCTTGCTGTGAGAGATTAAATTTTTTACTTAAGGATAATAATGACTCACAGGACGAAGTTGGAGGATTTTGCACAACAAATCCATGAGAAATCAGTATTGATTGCTTCCTGCGGCTTTGCACGAAAGTGAAAGTAAAACTCAAACGCACGCTCAAACGCAATTTAAATACCCGATGCCTATATATTTTATACACCACAATTACCCATCCAAATCTGTGAGAGAATGCATAAGCATTTGAATATATTTTTCCTCCCTATAAGTCAAGATAGCCCGACTGCAAAGCACAATAGCCTCGGGACGTCGGGCTAGCGATTTTTGCGAGCCCTGAAAGTTGGAGATGCGTATAGGACATCTGTGGTTATGTACTTTTGTAAAATCTTAATATGTGTTTGTGTGTGGCCCACTCATATTACAGAGCTGTTGACCGTGGATCCTGACAAACGAATAAAAATGTCTGGCCTGCGATACAATGCGTGGCTGCAGGATGACAGTCAGCTCTCCTCGAACCCTCTTATGACCCCTGACATCCTGGGTTCCTCCACCGCTTCTGTGCACACCTGTGTCAAAGCCACCTTTAATGTAAGAAGGGGCTGGGTTAGATCATTAAACCTTAATTTTTTTATATATTTATTGAAATTAAATGTGTTAATTTGTGTTAGTGCTGTTTTTTTATGGAGGGGCCAGTGAAAATTTTGGCAGGGCAAGTAAAAATCTGAGCCACTAAAAATAAGAGAAAAATAAGGGAAAGTACTTTGTAGTTTTGTTTTATGCCTAAAAATATAGACAATAAAGATAAACAGGAATGATGCTTTGTTTTCGATTACATTAGTTGGCATAGTTTAATTGTAATACTGTGATTATATTCCCCAGGCCTTCAATAAGTGTAAGCGGGAGGGCTTTCGACTCCAGACGGTGGATAAGGCTCCTCTGGCCAAACGTAGGAAGATGAAGAAGACCAGCACCAGCACAGATACCCGCAGCAGCTCCAGCGAAAGCACACACTCCTCTTCCTCACAGTCTCAGGATAAAACACCGCCGGGTGGAGGGACGGCCATCATGCCTCAAGCCTCTGTAAGCACACCTCTCACTCTGGGCCCTGATGATGACGCCTCAGAGAGTCAACCCAAACCTGCCTTCGCCTTCAAGGAGTAAACATTTCTGAGAGACCTACCTCTCCCACAATCCCTTTCTGTGTCATTCACGCTCTGGCCTCGTAATTCCCATTCGGGGAAGTGGCACCAATTCAGTTGCTAGCAATAGATGCACGTTGGTGAACGAGGTGGACTTTGCCTGAAGGCCGACTTTTGTGACCTTCGAGTAACAAGGAGGTTCGCTTTTGCAATGTGCTGCCGACAAACCGGGCACAAATGCAAGAATAAAAAAAAAGATGATAAATAGAAATTTATTTAAAAGGAATATTATCGTTTATACGGACTCACACGATGGCTCCACTTGAGGCAGGAGCTACAGTATGTTGACTTTTGCGTATCTAACTTGACTTCTTCCAAAAGATTTTATTGAAGTAGCAACAGTTAAATATAACCGTATTTCATTGTTGTTTCACACTTTGGCAAGAGGAAAAGATAATAGTTTGTTTGCGATATTTTCTGTTGAAATCCTTTCCTCAGGTTTCATTTTTGTTTTTAGCTTAACTCGCTTTTAAAGAGTTGAGGACAAAGCCACTGGTTAACTGAGGGGACGGAGCGTTTTTGTTTAAGCGTTGTTCATTCCAGTAGTCTACATGTTGCCTTGGACTTTACTCTCAGCAAGGTTTAGCATCTCTAAGTTTAGGCTGAAGTTGAAAGCCACAGATGTTAAACTAAATATACTTTTATAAGACCTTTAAAAGACTGGAAGCCACATTTTAGCTTTTTATCAACGTGAACTGCCTGCTAAAAGATATCTGTGGCTTCCTGTGTGTTGGATCATGTTGTTTTTTTTCGGCGATGACTGACGCTTTAAGGCAGCAGCGGCTGTGGTAGTGCCTGTGGTTTTAAAAACGATGCGCTTGCATGTTTTGCTGTTCGCCTTCTCCGTTTCACAGGTGTCGGAGGTTTTGTTATGCGGTTATCAGCGTTTGTGCTTTTACTTGATATTACTAGCGATCCGTTTCGCAGTTGAAAGGGAATCGTTTTATCTTTGGCCCAAAGGACAGTCTGCATTTTTCATAGCGTAACGCTGTAATAGTTCCCTTGATCGCGTTTGTGTCTCTCGAGCACTACAAAAACATTGAAGGCACTTGAATTTAACATTGCTATGCAAAATTTCTCATTTTCTTCCTTTGTTTTTTGTTTCTGTTCATATCCTTACCGAACTTTATGCATTAATTTAAACAGTTCAAATCAGGGCATCAGTGAGTACACGCATAACTGCCAACAGTCGCCCAGTCTCCAAAAAAGCTTGCTCGGCCACTAACCAAAAGGAGACATCGCATCCACAGGCTTTAAAATGGCGAGGGCTCAGGAAGGACCTGCTCAAATACGCATAAACTGGTGCTCCTGCCAACTCGAACACGGGCAGAGGACAAGAGCAATAAGAGTAGCGGGAGCATTGTGGCTTCCGTATGGCCTCTTCTCCATCACTGTTCTCCATGTAGTTCCCTCTTTTGTTGGGGTGCATTAATAGATCCGGAGTCGCAGAAAGTCCTACATTGAACTCTCCTCTGGGAGGAAGGCATTATTAGATGATTTACCATGGTGTTTTTCTGGCCTTGAGGAGTTCGTCCCATTGTTTCCCCATGCAGGCCATTAAAGAACCGGAGCTGGTTTACAGTCAGAGCTACAGTGAGGCAGAGATGTCTCTTTATTTCTCTTGTTTTAGCTATTATGAGATTAAAGGCCAGCCATGGGGGTTTTATTAATTCCATTGACTGTTTATAGAAGTGGAGCGAGCATGTCGTAAGCATCCGGGCCTTAAACTGAACGCGCTCCTTTGATCCGAGCACTTCATTTTTGTTGCCCTATTTTAATGCTTTTAAATCGTGTTGTCTGGTTTTGAACAGTAACGGGGACTGTGTGCATGTATATATGATAGCAGTGGGTGTGGGTAGCTCATCTGCTTGTGGAGATGGGGTGATTAGACTTTTAAGCCCCACCTTGTTTTTAAAGGGTTGTGGGTTTGATAAAAGGCGGTTGAGGTAACACAAAGATGTAAATTGCGGATGTTATGAATTTTTTCTACTGCAGTGATGTCTACTCTTTAAATTTCAGACTACAGTCTGATCTAAAGCTTTATATTTGAAAAAAAAATATTCCTGAGCTTTTGTGCGGTAGGAATGTCACACAAATGAGTCATTTCACTTTAAAGTTAAAGGAAAAATAAGAGTACAATATTTTTGACATTATGGTCATGATAGTTAAGCACAAAATTTAACCGGATCCTTTTAACCTTCAGTGTTGCTTTAGCTCTTGAAATATGGATCTTTGAACAATTTCATATTAATAATAGATCATGCGTCATGAACACAGATGTTATACGCTGGTTTTATCTGCCACTCCAACAATCCACTTTTTTTCCAAAGGCGTATTCTGAATATCCCAGAAGCCCCAAATAGACTGGAGTCTCATTGTGAAACAAGAAGGGACGTTTTGTATCCTTCTTTCACCAAAGTCATAATTTGTAGCAGTTACTTCTTGCAAAATGTAAGCCTTTTGCAACTTTGTCATAAAGACTTTGGTCTTGTCTTGTGAGATTTTTGTCAATGATATCGGGCTTCCTTCCTCTGGCATTTACTGCTGTGAACCATCATCTGTTTGTTTTAATGGTTATGAAAGCAAGCATCCATTCTGAAAACTAGCACAATCTCACAGACTGTTTAAATTTTATTTCTGTAGTTTTTATCACTGTGACCCCCTGTTTAAGTTACACAAAGGGACGGCTTCGAAATGGACCATGTATACTTTGGGTCTTTCCAAATGCAGCCATAAGAAAGAATAACACCAGATGTACAACATATGCATTCCTACTATATGGGGATTTTGGTTTGGAGAGCGTAGTTGCCAGTAACGTTACTAAAGTTTGGTGTGCAGGCAAATTCATAACTATTGTATGTCTAGATAACATCTTATATTAAAAAAATAATATATATATATATATACAGTATATAGGAAATGGAAAGGGAAATTTGCATTAATGGATTTAAAGAGTTAAACATCTATATGCTCTTTTCCTCGTGGTGTGCCATCGAGAGCTGCCACCAAGTGGCGCTGTTTACACAGGTTTAGGTAGCGTGTTTGCATTGCTAGTCATTTCACCCAATCATACTTGAATATGGGATGTATATAGGCTAACAGCATTTCAGTCTCGCTGGTCTACTAGTCAAAACTGTGCACTAGATTTTAACATTTAGGTATAAATGCCAGATTTAAACATGGGACATGACTTACACTTGCCTATTTACAGTATCTAGCTGGGCTAGAGTTATTCTTGCATTAATTTATTGAAGTTGAATCATGATTAACCTATAGTATAATGCTCAATGCAACAAAATAACGTCATACTTGTAGTGAATTTAAGGCTATACAGTTTCCAAAAGCGATTTATCTGCCACACAGTGACACTATGTTTATTTGTTTTCAAAAGATTTTTTTTACTGAAAGAAGAGGACACAATATAAAAGATTTTCTTATTGTGAAAGATGAGAAACGTGTGATTATATTGGAGTGTCTTGCATGAGTGTCGTCTCTGCTGAGGTATTTCAGCTCTTTGTGATGTCAGCGAGTGTTCACCTGTTATTAACTAGTCTTGTTAGCAGCTGTTTAATTAATGTTTGTTTTGTGATTTAAAATATGTTTGGAGTGGGTATTAAAAAAAATAAGGGCTTTCAAGTTTCAAATACATATCTTATTGAACAAGAGTAATATAATTTAAATGGTCACAAATGGAATAAAACTTCTAAATTCACAAAATGTCTGACAGTGTTTGTACTCATTCTGCAGAGATGACGACTTTAGACCTAAACAAAATATTTTTTTATTTCATAATAATTAAGCCTGCATGATATTCGGGGGAGTGGGTGTTTAAGAGTGCGATATTTAGTTTTTTTGCAATGTGTATTACAATATGGATACTGGATGGCTTCAGCAGATGGCTTGAAAAGCTCTTTTTTTCAGAGGAATTAACTTCTGCCTTGCATTTCTTGTGTGGCGACCAGATTGCGTAATTAACTCCTCCTTTTGAATCACCATGTCTTTCACAGGGTAAAATCCTACTGAATCATTTTTTTCTACCATTATTGTTTGTGTAAAACTGGTAAAGGCATCCAAAATATTTTTATTTTTTCGGAAGAAAAATATGTTCTGCATTTGCTGTGGCGTGACTATTGCAGATGCGCACATTAACGATTTTTCTTTACTTCCGGTCAATGCGTAAACTGTATTGTGCAGGGTTAAAATAGTAATATTAATAAATAATATTAATTTATTAATTTGGCTTCAATGAGGTTAAAGAACTTTAAAAACCAAAAAATCTAAAAAAAAAATGTTAAAACAAAAATTAATTATTGTTATATAAACATTTAGTGAGAGGCACATATTTCATATTAAGAATGGAATCAAAAAATACAATATTTTTTTAAAAATGCATTTTATTTATGTTTACAAATATGGCATCTTATAAAAATGTAGAACTTTACAAAAAATAATATTTCTGTCGTATCCCATGAGAGGTTTGTACTATTTAGTGCTGTATTTATTATTTTGTTAGGAATGGTCTATTCCCTCGAAAATGTGAGGTACATTTCATTAGAACAGGTATGCCTGTCTTTTATACACCAAAAATGCTGGGTTGTTTTTAACACATGGTTGGGCAACAACAAACCAGCATGGGTTTAAGTCGCCATGACAACTAATTTATTTTAAAATATTATTAAATTTTTTATACAATTGACTTATCTATGAGCTTCAATATTTTTTAAAAAATTCGTGTGCCCTCATAAACTTCATAATCAAGAACGCAAATCTCATCCCCTCCTCAAAACGATTTCTCTTTACTTCCGGTCATACGGTGAAGTGGGTGGGAGGGGTCTGGGAGAAGATCGCAGCATTTAGCAACACGACCCAAATTCAGACGATCCAGTCAGATCCTGATGGACAAATTCAAATCCAGCCCTGCCTTATTTAATTTCAGAAGCCATTTCACTCGGATATACAGTACTGTGCAAAAGTCTTAGGCCACCACCATCAGACTTGTTGTTTTAGAAGTTTTAATGTCCATTCATAATAATTTTCCAATCTATTTTATTAAGATGCAAACAGAAAATACAGTAAATATGTCCAATTTTTTTTTAATTGTCAGGACTAAATGTCGTCTTCAGGCATCGTCAGTGTTCAGTGTGACCTCTAAACACATCTTGAGCATTTTTGAGCAGAATTAAGTAAAAAGACAAATTTCTTTAAAATTGGAGATTAGGATTTAATTTTATTTAGATTTAAGAGATCCTGCAGTTTCCTGTTATTGCTCAAGTGGAAGGTAGGTTTACCCTAAAAACTTGACATGATTGTTTACATTTTTATACAGTTTTTAATATATACACATTTTCTGTATTTTCTGGATGTATTCTATTAAAGCGACTGGGAAACAATTATATATGATCACCATAACATTGCAAAAACAACAAATCTAATTCTGGCATGGTGGCCTAAGACTTTTGCACAGTAGTGTACGTCACCACAGGGAAAATAAGGCAATCGCCACTTCTGTTTCATGGCGACTTTAATCTATAACCCAAAGGTTAATTCCATATCTATCCATATATTTTTACCAACCATGGGCTAAAACAACCCAGCATTTTTAAAGTGTAAAAGCATTTTTTTAACACCGATATTAGGGAGAACCGAATATCACTTGAGCACCATAGCTTTAATAAAAATAAGAATATTCAAACTATAAATTACAATCTAGGTCACTTATGTATTGATTTCAAAACATATGAGTGCTTGAGTAACACGGTGCAAAAAGACATTACATTACTGAACTGGCCAAAAAGGGGGTTTGGCCCTAAAGTGGGAGGTGTTTAAGAGCAGGAATTCTGCCCAGTACCTATCTCCTATTGTCTTGGTCAAATTTTGACCGGAGTGCCCCGGTGAGCAATGATGGGACTCTTTCTTTTCTTCTGCACTTCGGCCCCGAGGTCCTTCCCTCCAGTCTCGCCCGGCATTCCACTGGGCCACCAGAGAAGCTGCTTTAGAGACTGGGCTGCAGCTCCTGGGTGGCCTCTTGTGCAGGGGGCTGCAAAGGGGTGTGACGATGTCTTATTAATTGACTGGGTGTCTTGGAAGGAGTATAGGAATTTGGCTGTGCGAGAGAAAGGAGAGGAAGAACTGCCTCCGAGTCTAGTCTGTACCTCCCACTAGATCATAAACGTCAACTAGATTTTTGAAATTTTGAAAGAAAATGTGAGTGGTGCTTGCCTGTGCAGAGGTTTTCTCAAAGTAATAGTTACCAGGGTGCTGAGTGTTTTAAGCATGTTAGGTGCCTAGTTAAAATAAGGATAACTCCAAATTCTTTAGATTTACACTATAAATTAAGAGCTCATGCAAAACCCTCTAAGTGCGTCGGACATGTTTCCTTGTAAATGAGCTTTTTTTTAGACTCTTAATGGATTAACAAAGTAGTGTTTCTGAATGACCGAAGGGCCGGGATTAAGTCTTTCAACCCATGGTTGGGTAAAATTTGGGGAAACCCAATCACTGGTTTAAAAAATAAACCTTTGAATAAGTTAAAATAACTCTGCATACCCAACCATGTATTGAAACTAGAACTAGATATGCCTTTTCTAGATATATCTACAGTAGATCACCCATTTTATCATACATCAGGCAACCACTTCTAGTCCTAATACTGTATAGAGATCAGTAATAGCACCGAACCCAAAGTATAAACAATAATTATATAATGCTTGTCTCAGCACCACTAATATAAGATTTATAACTAAAATCTGAAACTCGCAGTCAAATCGATGGTGATTCGGGTTCGTACTGAAGTGGCAGAGGAGGTTTCCGTGGAGCTGGCTGTGGGAAAGGCCCGTTCAGGTTGGAGTGTTCCTGGAGTCTGTGAATGGGCCTGCTGTGGTTGAGTGTGTCAGTGGGATGTGATTGAGTGGGATGTTCTCAGGGTACGGCAGCGGGGCAGACGAGGGGGAGGTGTGTGTAGATGTGTAGTAGCTACCAATGTGGTCTTCCCCCCCATCAGTGTCTAGGGCCGTAATCCTGTTACATGTGTCCCCATTAGCTCTGACGGGAGCCTCTTTTGTCTCCCGGCGAGTCAGTCGGAGTCACCATCCAGCTTTTGCCATGTTTGCTCTGGCTTCCCACACCCAGCTGTCCCCATGGCAATCCCACACACACTTAAAGCTTATCTGTAGGTCGGAGGGTGATGAGTGAGGTGAAATAAAGAAAATTAATAGAAAGAAAGAACAAAGTATTTAAACAACTTTGTCTTAACTACAGGCTGACAGTACGTTATCATTTAATTATAAAACGGTAGTTCTTTTATTATAAATCCCAGCTATGACCCCTCACCAGCTTCTATAATAGTTCGTATAAGAACATTCTGTTACTGCTTACATTTCAGTGACACAATTCACATCGGATCAGTCATGAATAATATTCAAAATTATCATAATGTTAGTATATAACTATCATTAAAGTACCTGAATGGTCATTAAATTTAAAGTGCAGATTCACAATCTTAATGCCTATGTTACCCACAAACCATTGCGAGCGTTTTTTTTTTTGTGACATAACGGTGAATAAACGAATTAAAAAAGCAATGAACTATCACATGAAACTTTAAAGTAATGTAAAATATTGTATAAAGAAAAGCTGAAATGCAAGTAGTTATTATGATGTGTGTAAGTTGCATCTAAACAAAGATCACTTCCATTATGCATTAGTATGTCCCAGTACTTATGCACTCAAAGTATGCACTTAGTAAGTGCACGTTGAGTATAGACAAATTGGGACGCAGCATTTTTCAGGATTTTTATTTTTTTCTTTAATTTATTTTCTGATTCTCTTATATATATTTTGCCTTAACTTAGTTGTATATATTGTATATATTTAAAAAAATATATATATATATATATTTGTACTTCTTGACTGTGCATTTCACTATAAGTTGTATATGCATATAACTGTGTATGTGACAAATAAAAAAAATTATTATATCTTGAATCATATAGTAGTGGCATAAAGTGATAAACAGTTCTTCACTTTTTATTTAAATAATGCATTAAAATTTTGTATGCATGTTGCATTGGTGTGTTATGAGTATAAACTAAAGCTTTGAAAGAAATTCAAGGAGGAGGCAATAAAATACAACACGTTTACAATTAGAAAGACATGGGACAATGACCATAAACGATTTACACAAAAGATGATCAACAAACTAAATAACAGATTAAATTGTAGTCAATGTATACTTTATTACCTGTAAGCTTTTTTATTTTCTGTGCATTTTTATTTTATATTCGTATAAAACACAGATTCCCTACATGTGGTTGCTTATTTTGTCCAAAAATAAGTTTAATGTTCTATTCGTTTTATATTTAAAAGTTTAATCTAACCTAAGAGGTCATTAAAGCAAATATTGAACAAATGTTCCCCCCAGAAATCACTTTTGCACACTACTATATTTCTATGACATTAAATGATCATACTTCAAAAACAATGTTTCCATCACTCCACCATAGTACCAACTCAGTCATTTTTCTTTGGTTAAGGAAGTTTGGATGTCACTCATACTAAAGAAAGTTAAAGAAAGTATCCGACCTCCGTGTCCGCAGATCCATCATTTAGTTAGAAGGAGATCTGGATTGATGGAGCTGACCCAGGCTTGGTCAACACATCCCCCTGCACACACACACACAAACACACACACACACACACACACACACACACACACACACACACAAAGAGCCACAACGATTCTGAAATGTCGTTTCTTTTCCTTAATTTGAAGAAATATAAAGAAAATAGCAAAGGCCATGTTTGTTTCTCTGCATGTGCATCATCTTGTCTGTCCAGTTACAATATATTAGCAGTGTAATGCATTTCAATGAAAGTCATTTGGGGTGTGAGCTCGGTTGATTAAGAGTCTGGGACTTTAGAGGGTTGATTTAGTTGGCACGAATTACATTATTCTGATGTGTGTTAGGTTTACAATGTACCTTATTCGTATTCTTAGTGTACTGCTTGAACACTTGGAGGTTACCATATGGCTACATAGAGGCGGTAATGTGGCTATTTATGCAACAAATTTGATAAAGACTTTTTGAGGGCCTTAAGGGTAATTAAGTGGAAAAATGAATCGGCATTGAATAGTAAGAGTGTTCGGGTCTCACCAAACTTCACCAGAGTTTGTTTATTGTGTGTGTATGTGTGAGAGAGAGTGTGTATGTGTGCCCTCTGTGATCTGAAGTACTTTCTGGTTACCATGACAATAGCGGTCGCTGAGGGTTTGGAGAACAATCACCTGCGAGTCGCTGTACAGGTTGCTAAGGTCTGCGCAGTTCAGCCTTGAGAACAAGTAGGTCACTATATTATGTATTTTTCAAAATGGACTCCTACGACAGTGGCTAAATATGATATTAAAACCAGAAAACAACGAAAGAGTTAAAGAAATTGCGTTGCATAGTGTTTGTTAAAAGCTCATTGAAACTATACAATTCAGAAACTATAGAATTTTACATTTTCTATTTGTAATAGCAATGTGTTACTTTTTTGCAGATGCTGTTTTAGTTTTCAGGTCACATTCAGATCACGTTAACAATCACAATTTTTGTCACAAAGGAAACAACACACAGCTTACTCAGTTTCTGTCCAAACCTCTTTTTGCGTCATGCAATAAATGCCACGCACTTATTGCAAATGACCAATTACTCTCTTGAACAGTCACCCTTCACTTTGACAAACCTGGACGGCGCTCAACGCCCGTCTCTATATGGGGCTTGTTGAGACCCAGTCTCCGGCCCCTAAATGCTAGGCTGAGGGTCCCTCTCTTCTGACCTCATTTGCAATGCTAATGGTCAGGAGACAGCTGCCATCTTACATGGTACATGGCCTCTCAGAATTTCCCAAAGGGGGGAACGAGGAATTAAAAAACAAAGGCAGACGATAAATGGGTTTGCCTATTATTCCCAGGGTCTTGTGTGCGCTGGGTCCTCGAGAGCATGAATTTGAATGACAGTCGCTGAGAGAGACGGAGAACGGCGCGGTAAATAAACAAAGATGTCACCATGAATCTATAATATCGAAAACAAAACGGAAAAGTATGATTTTTAAAAGCGTGCGAGTTGAGCTCATCAGCAGAATGCTGTTGTAACAATAGCAAATAGAGAGAGAGCTCTTAATTTAGCTCTCATTCTCTCAGTCACTCAGCTCCGCTCCCATGCAGGCTATAAGTGTCTCTGTGAGTGATTGCACGAGCTCTCACCCGAGTGGAGAACACTCGTGGATATTGTGGCGAATATGACGCATATATGCATATCTGTCAGAATGGCTTTGTGATATTAGTGGTGGAAACATCTTCGTTAACTTCTGCTCATCAGAATTGGAGACGGATACGATACCCCAGCTGACGGATCAGCTCGCTTCGTGTTGCTTTTGTTAAGCTCTTTTCTTTTGGATTTGTGCAGAACACTTTAGCTGATGTTGGCTGTGAGATATTGGTAATTCGTTAATGGTGAATTATAAGCTGTTGTCGTAAAAACAGAAAACTGATGAAGTTCCTGAAGTTTAAGATACATTTGGAAGACATTTCTAAAGATACAAAAGCTGCCACTGGGAGGGTATCTTTTAAAATGGTCCTAAATATGTACACTCTTAAAATTCTGCACTGTAAAAAATACTTTGCTGCCTTAAAATTGTTTTGTTGAATCAACTCAAATTTATAAGTCATTTCAACTTACTATTATTTATCTTGACTAGAGATGATACATGCGAGTTGTAACAATTTATCAAATTAAGTTGACTTTTTTCAACTATATTTTATAAGTTATAACAACTCATGTCTTACCAAGATAAATACAAGTCAGTTGACATGACTTGTAAATCTGAGTTGATTTAACAAAAAATTTGAAGGCAGCAAATACTTTTTTACAGTGTGGGTTATTGGGTCAAAAAATGGACAACCCGATCCCGTTGGGTTGGAATTTGACATGTGCTGAGTTGCTTCAACCAAAAAAATTTTTTTAACCCTGGAGAAACCACGGGGTCAGATTTGACCAATGTTAATTGCTGCTATCCAAAATCTTCTTGGGTTCTCTAGGGTAAACCATTGTTGGGTCAAATGTATACATTTTCTGGGTTAGTAATGAATTGGTTTGTCCCTTTTTGACCAAACTAACCTAGCATTTTTAGTACCAATATGCACCTTTTATGGGGTCCTGAAGTCCTACAAGCATTCTTAAGGTAGAAAGGTGTACTTTTTTAAAGGGTACCACCACAGTGCCAGGTTTGGGATGTTTTTTTCTGAGAGTGTGTGTTCAAATAAGACCTATTTCTTTCTAGACTCTAAAAATGGCTGTGTTATTCTTAAACCATGGTCAGTAAATATTGGACAGACTTACCCAACTGCTGGGTTATTATAAACCATGGCTGCATAACAACAAACCAGAGGAGAGGGCTTTAAAAAGTAAGATGACTTTGTAACATCAACACAGCAAAAAAATATATATATATTCAAGAAAAAAATTCTTAGTATTTTTTTAAAAATTCTTAAATTAAGATGCTTTTTCTTGATGAGAAAAATGACCCAAGAAAAGAAGTCTAGTTTTTAGACCAAAAATTTCAAATTTAAGTTATTTTGTGCATAAAACAAGCAAAAAAAATCTGCCAATGGGGTAAGCAAATTTTTCTTGAATTGTTCTTGAATTTAGTGTTTAAGAAAAAATTTCAAGATTTTTTGCTTACCCTATTGGCAGATTTTTTGCTTGTTTTATGCACAAAATCACTTAAATTTGATATTTTTGGTCTAAAAACTAGTGATTTTGTACATAAAACAAGCAAATAATTTTCCAATTCAAGACTAAATTCAACACTTAATTAAAGAAAAAATCAAGAAAATTTTGCTTACCGCATTGGAAGATTTTTTTGCTTGTTTTATGCACAAAAATTATCTTACCCCATTAGCAGATTTTTTTGCTTGTTTTAAGCATATTGAATATTATATTTTTGTCTAAAAATGACTTATTTTCTTAGGTAATTTTGCTCATTAAGAAAATGCATCTTGATTTTAGAATTTTTACATATTTTTAGATAAAATACTGTAGAAAGTGAATTTTTTGCAATGTAATGAAAACTTTTATTATCAAGACATTTTCTAGTAGTGTACAACGATAATGCACAAAAGACCAAAATTTATTAAAAAAAATAAATTAGGTCAGTTTGAAAAAATTTTTTAAGTATATTTGGTGGTTTATATAAGATTAGCGCAAACAAAATATTTAAAAGTAAATGTATTTTTATGAATGGTTACAATTACATTTTCAGAAAAAGATGTGCTGATGTATAATTCACAGTAAGATCAGGAATGTGTTATTTTGATGTTATAGCAAGTAATAGTTATCTTAAAATCAAATGTAGAAAAAGCCATATTCCTGTATGAGTCTGTGTAGATATGAATGTATGCAGTGAAAGTCATAGCAACTCTTTCATTATTGTTCCAATTACGCAGCTCTCTTCAGTTCCAGCACTCTTCCCTCTTTATAATGTTTGCTCAGCCTGCAATTGGGAAATGAGGTGGAAAACGATGTGTGTATGTGACTATGACAGGGGGAGTGAGTGTGTGTGTCCTGCCCATTGATAGCACAAGTTAAAGAAAGTGTCTGTAAATGCCAAGCGCAAAACACAAGAATGTTTTATTTAAAAACTTGTTGCCCTCCTGGGGGGTTCTCGCCCTCCCTTCCCACCCTCTGGGTGTCACCGCCATAATCTAACCCCGGTACAGCACCGCCCAGATCATTATAGACTCTGATCTGGAGTCGGTGAAAGGGGGAATTAGCTTGGAACACAATCCCTGCAACCTTCGTGACCCCGACACAAAGCCGGAGCTGTTGGGGGTCCCAGTGGCCTAAACCACTCCATATGCCCGGACAAAACTGTTACAATGGCCAACACAAAGAAAACACAGTGGGAGGGACCGAGTTTCTGTGTATCTGTCTCAGAGGAATTATTTAATGTTCTGCCCATGCATTTGATCATAAATGTAGCAGCACACGCCATTGGGATTCATTTCTCTCATAAAAAACAATGTGTAAATAAAGTTAAAGGGATAACATGTTAAGCCCCTCCCTCCATATCTTTGGCATGAAGCTGCTTCCTGCTGTGTGGATGTTAAGTAGCTCTTTGTGTGTCTTAAGAGCAGGGATATCCTCTGTCCGTTCTCGTCCCCGGCACAGACGCACTGTCGCAGACACTGTACAAGTGAGAGTGACACGAGCTTGCAGCTTAGGGTGCAGCTGTATCACTTTCCAAAGGATGCGTCTGGGACATGAGAAGACTTTCACCCTGTGCTATTGTTCATGAACTCTTTTTTGGGGTCAGTCTGGGAGTGAAAGTATTTAAATGTCTATTGTCTTTCCAATACACACGGCATTTATTTTCAATACAGCGCCTGCTCTACCCTATGCAAATAGCAATTTATTGAGTTTATTGGGTGTAGCAATTTACTGAGCATTTATCAGAGTATTAATCTTCCTTTTTACAAAGAAGATATCTGCAATTTTCACCAAGGTATTGTTACCGAATAAACTGATAATTATATACATTCATTTTGTAATAAGTTGCTTTAGTATCATCCTTAACCCATCCATGGACCGACCACAAGTGTATTTTGCACTGGAACAGCTGCACACACAGGTTGTTAAACGGATTGTATGTTGAGTAATTAATATGTATGACAATTCCATCCCTAAATGGGATATAAAAGCAAAACAAAACCCAGATTTATCACTATCTATATCTCCTCTTCCTGTGTAACTATAACTATACTATAACATCATTTTTTTGGGATGTATAGTTCCATAAAGAACCTTTCACAACTGAAGAACCTTTGTAGAAAACCCCAAGAAAAAGGCTCTTTGGACTATATTAAGTAATAAAAATGGTTTGTCTAAGAATCTTTGACAGAATGGTACTTTGAGAAACCAAAATGTAATCCTGGACCACAAAACCAGATATAAGTAGCACGGATATATTTGTAGCAAAAGCCAACAATACATTGTATGGGTCAAAATAATTGTTTATTCAAAAAAAAAAAACATAGCATATTAAAGGTTATGTTCCATGAAGATAATTTGTAAATCTCCTACACTGTAAAAAGTTAAACAATTTTATGAACTTAAAATAACTTCAATTGGTAACACATAAAAATACATATTTTTGTATGAAATTATGTTTTTTCAACTTAATATTTCAAATAAAATATGTAAAAAATATTGAAAAATTTTGAAACAAAATGTAGGTGTTACCAATTGAATTATTTTTAAATAATTTAAAATTCTTTTTTTAAGTTGATCTAACTTTTCACTTCTTATAGTGTATTGTTAATAAATATATGTATAAAAAATGTATTTGTCATTACTAATACGTGTTGGTATTAGTAATGGACTTCATTTGGACAACTATATCAATATTTAGATTATATATATATATATATATATATATATATATATATATATATATATAGATAGATAGATAGATAGATAGATAGATAGATAGATAGATAGATAGATCACAGATTTTTAAATAGTTATATCTTTTAAACTGTCCTATCCTAACAGATATAACCATTAATCCTATCTACATTAATGGAAAGCTTATTTATTTAGCTTTCAGATGATGTACAAATCTCAGTTTTACAAAATTGACCCCTTTTTTATGGTCTAGGGCATTCAAGGGGGGATTTCAAACTGTGGGTCGGGACCCACTTGTGGGTTCCACAGTGGGTCGCAAAAAGGGCTTGGCTATGATATTTAATATGAAGTTATTTGGATACTGTAATAACATTTAATTTATAAAATGACTAGGAAAATAAAACTACTGAATTAAAAAAGAGAGGTTTTCCTCCTATTTAGATTTAAAAATAGACCTATTTTGGCGGGATCGTAGTATTGAAGTGGGTCACAAAATGTAAAGTTTGGGAACGTCTGTTCTAGGGTTACAAATAAATATTCTATATGGAATCGCTGTGAAGAACCTATTAAGCACATTTATTTTTAACAATTTAGAGTTTACCAGTATAAGCTGTAAAAAAGCACCATTGGCTGCAGTTTTGACTATTGCTGCAGTTAAAAGTTTGGTTACACGAGATAAAAATACAGTTTGTGCTGTAACATGCAATGGTAAACATTTCAACAATAGCATACTGCATTGACTTTTATCATTTTGAGTGTCTAATTCAGTGTCCATTATTCATCTAAAAAAATATATTTTTTTTGAGATTTCTAAACAAAAAATGGGGAGTTATATTAAGCCAGCGTTGGGTCAAAAGGTACCAACCCAACCCAGTAGGTTGTAATTTAACCTATTCTGGGTTGAAAATATCCTAGCATTTTCAAAGTGAATGTTTTCTCCCTCTTCCACCTGAACATCTTTTTTCCTAACAGATTTTTCTTTGCTAAAATAGCTTTTGGCATCCTTAGCAGGGCCATTAGGGCTCTATTTTCTGTGGAGGCTCTTTGAAACAATATGACCTATATAATATGAAAAGAACTCTACTAATAAAACTGAATTTTTAAAGCATTATTAATCCTCTTTTGTATTAAATCTTATGATATGTCAAATATATTAATTGGGTATATGGCATCGCATAATCAAAACTTCCAGTTAGCTTCCCACATTAGAAATGCAAGGTCAAGTAGACTACATGTGACCCTGTCTGTGAAATCCAGTCTGAAGTCTTATTATCTAATTATTATAAATTATGAATCAAGGTTACATTTCACAGAATGTTCTTTACATTTCATAGGATAATTAGATGTAAAAAAAGAGTAAATTACAAAAATGACTTGGTTTTCATAGACAGGGTCATAAATTTCATCATGGCAAACTGTATTCTTCACACTGGGCATACAGCGCATATTTGCAAATGTAGTCATCAAAGCAATCCATCTATACAGAAAACTGCAGAGTATACATACAAAATAATGCAAGAAGGAAAACTATGTCTGGGTGAAGTTTGATAATAATTTATCCAAAGGGCCTTACAGTGCATTATTACATCTTTATTCTGCACTGCTAGCGCAATTTTTTACAACAGTTCAATTACACCAGTTAGTACTTTAGTAAAAAGACAGAAAGTATGGTAAATTTTATAAGAGGGTTCTATCTATTTATCCATTAAACAACAAATCAAATTATAACTGGAAATTAAAAGCTCACCTCAGAGCTTAATAAAGGCTGTATGATACAATGTATAAAAAGCTTATACCCTTAATATTATATCTGTTTGATAATTAGACCCCAAGAGCAGCCCATGTTTACCCTTTCCTCTTCCTCTCTCTTTCGCTTTTTCCCATCTCTCCTCTTCAACCCTTTCTTAATAGAAGGCCCCCAGCTGTGCATCGGGTAGGATCAGAGGCTGCCTCTATTAGCCGGGTCCATTTGTTGAGCGATTGAATCGCTCTCATCCCTCTTCTCCAGTATGGCCTCTAACCCCCTCTCTCTCTACCTTAGCCTGCCAGAAGGGCCTCTCAGCGCTCAAAACACAATGGAGCCTGATAGAGGCCGTCTCCCTGAAGCAAACCAAATGCAGGACGACTAAGTGTGTGTGAGAGAAAAAACAGAGAGAGAGAGAGAGATGAAACATATGATTCTATTACGGCTATTTCATTTCAAGATACCATGCAGAGGTGAATTTCTGAGATTCAGCAGAAAGGAAGCTGTTGACGAGTTGTTGTTCACTTACAATCCAGCAGGTGGCATACTTGCACAAGCTCAGGGACTAGAGCTCATTTCAGTCTCTCTCTCTCTCTCTTCTGTTTTCCTGTATCTCTCAACCTCACTTTTAAGAGTGCTGCATATAGGTACTCCTGTTTTACAAGTATCCTCATCACCGAACCGGTCTACTATTCAACAGTCGTACACTAAGCTCTCTTGCTTTCTCCCCCTCTCTCGTGCTTTATCTTCTGTACCGCCATGCATGAAGTGGACACATTCCTGTTTCTATACTATGAGAGGACATTGCACACCGACGTACTTTGACAATCCCAAAAGTTATTACATTGGTGTCATCAATCTACGTTTTGTATTAATACATCAGCTAGCATGTTCGTGTTGGCGATCCATCTCGAAAACTGGAGGAGACATCAAGATGGTTCGAAGATGCTCTCTCTCCCTTCACTCTCTTCTTCGCCCCAACCCATATATTCACATCCTCTCATATTCTGACCTGCACTCAAGAGAAACGTTTCTTCTTGAGGAGGGATGGCAACGAGGTGTTCTGCATGGTTGCATCTGAATGTCCCTTTTTTCCAGTTTTGAGGGGCTCACTTGACCGCCCCTTTCTGGCACGCTGAGAGACGGAGGAAAGAGGTTAGAGAGCCGCTTAAAGCTGTCAGTCACTCGCTCGCTGACTCCGATCTGTTGGGAAGCAAGCAAACGGCTTCCTGCATCTCTCAGCGTGGCATCGTAACACGCACGAGGAAGACTGACATTGGCGTTTTATTCAAAGCTGGGGACATTTCTTAAAACTTTGATGTCTCTGAAATTTAATGACGTAGCCATTTTCCTACTATGTGGATGTATTGCTTTCCCTCAAAACCTGTTTTCGTTGTTCTTGGCTGTGAATGAGGTCTCATCCTCCGCGGTGCCCTTTGATCATGGCCGTTTGTTCTGGCAGACTCCATCTCCATGGAGATGAAGAAAACCTCCCGTTCCCGCTCACAAAAATAAACCTACCTGGCCTTGCCTGAAATCGGTCCTTTAATTGATTTCGCGAGGCATGCAAATAGTTGTGCGCTAATGGATCCTATGTTTTGTGTACATTATGCAGTAAATCTGTCCATTCCCCGTCTGACGCAACCCGGTAACCTTCGTAGCATAAAAACCTAAATCTTTCATTCAAATCTATAGAAACACTGGCCTTGGAGAGCAAACATTAAGGGCTCTTTTCTGTCACTTGTCAAAGGCCTCACCGGGCCTTGACCCACATAACCATTAGGAATCCTCGTCCTTTGTTTAGGAAAGGCATTTATTTTTCCACCAGTCTCCAGCACACTGATGATAACAGACCAGAATTCTGAGGTAATTTACAGCTGATTGTGCTTCATCCACGCGAGGCAGGAATTGAATGGTTTACATGTTTCCATCTTTCATTGTGCCGGTCCGTGTAGGCTGGTAATTTGTCTACTTTTCGCACCTCAAGCTCATCACCAAGCTCGTCTTTTTTATGAGCCGTTAAAAATGCACGTTGAAAGCCTGCATTCCTTTAGGAGTCTGGAGAAAAACAACCACCAGCAAAAATGCGGCTTCATTCAATACATTTTTCTAAGAATTCAAGTACCAATTAACCCTCCAAATCAGTCATCTGCATTTTTATTGCCTTTATCTTAGTTGGAATGCGTGTATGAGGCCGTATGGTATAACATTGTTTCACTATTAAGCTACCGTAGTTTAAAGGTGACACAAACTTGAACATTTCGTTTGCTAATTGAATTAACAGCGCTGTTGACTCGGGCGGAGTCGAAGCCATCTTAAGCGGGGGTAGCTTTGAAACTTTTAAATTGCACCTTCAACTGGCCTTTGCTAACTCCTCGACTATCTCTGATTGTGATTTGGTGTGGCTGCAGGGGCGGATGGATGTGGGTGTCTCCGATGGAAAAAGACAATACAATTAAATGATTAACGCGCAACAGGGCCACCGACAATTAAAACTATTATGGAAATTAAAATGACATTATGTCACAGCGGAGAGTTGATGATACCCGTGTCGTCTTTTAAAAGCAATTTTCATAATTCCAATAATTGAAATCATAGCATATTCATTCATTTACCGGGTGAGGGGGGCTAAGAGCGGCCACTAATGAAACCCAATCATTAGCATCCAAACAAAGTAATTGGCTAGTCCTTTATCTTCAGAAATAGGTGACAAGGCACAATCACCCCCCTCCATCAGAATGCAAAAACAAGTAATTAAACCGGAGACAAAGATGAGCCCAGCTCGCTGTTCGTGCACGGTGCACGTTTGAAAACAGCACTGATTGCCTTGATTAGAGACCTTACTGTATCCTCTGATTTTGTT
Organism: Paramisgurnus dabryanus; assembly: GCF_030506205.2. Classification (NCBI taxonomy): domain Eukaryota; kingdom Metazoa; phylum Chordata; class Actinopteri; order Cypriniformes; family Cobitidae; genus Paramisgurnus; species Paramisgurnus dabryanus. The sequence continues at coordinate 24,887,778 of NC_133353.1, forward strand.
TATGGTTATACTTTTAGGGATGGGGTGCAGTGGGGTTGGAAAGGGATGTGTTTGTGTATGAACGAGAAGGTGTAAGCGTTATCTGTATGGTGTTATATGCTAATTGAATCCCTGATGATGTTTGTTGGATGCTCTCATTAACGTCTTAAGTGTGATTTATACTTCTGGGTAGGACCTGTGCCGTTGCCTCTATACTGTAGGCTGCGCATCAGTTTACATTTATACATCTGCGTCGTTGCAGCATCGACGTGCATTTAAACGCAGATCGCTAGTAGACATTTTATAGTATCAAGGCAAATGCGACGCAAATTTTTTTTACCTGACGGGAGGGGTTCTTGCAGACCAATCACTGCACTTGCCGTCTCCATAGAACTGATGGGTTGCTACATTTTTGGAGAAGTGCGCATCAGGCTATGCACAGCCTATGGCATAGCTAGATCCTATGTAGAAGTATAAATTGCCTTGTATGCTGGGAGTGGAACAGCTGATGGACCAAACTCCAAACGAACAATATTTTGGTTGACAGATGAGCAAAATGGGTTGTTTAATGGTTGATTGTTAAGGTATTACACTCCTTTAAATCTAAATTTTTTTGTTTACAGCCTTGAAAACGAACACAAAGGTCCTGTAGCTCAGCTGGTGGATCCCTACGGTTGTAGGTTTGATTCCTCCACAACATACATACTGATAAAAATCTATAGCTTGAATGCACTTTAGTTGCGTTCGATAAAAGTGTCTGTCAATTGGATAGATGTAAATCAATGTTGACTTGATCCTGCCATTCGGTCATTACTCATTTTACACATCTCTTGCCTCTGCTTCATTTCCTCTGCCACTTAAAACTGCTACAGTTACTCCAGTTCTCAAAAAACCAAACCTTAACCCATCAGTTCACTCTAATTATCGTCCTATTTCAAATTTACCATTTATAGCCAAATTACTGCCTCCCAGCTTCAGTCTTTTCTGGATGAAACAAAAATCTTTTTGAGCCTTTTCAGTCTGTGCCCGTATTCATTAACATCTTAAGGCTAAACGTAGCTCCTAACTTCCTGATTTAGGAGAAATGCTAAAATATAATAATAGTCCTAATTATAGGACTCCAAAATTTTTGCTCTTAGAGGATTTTTGCACTAAAACTCCTAAATATGTAAAAAGTTAGGGATAGTCAAAAGGGCTCCCTAAGAACAAAGCACAAACAATACTAAAATGGCTACTGCCTTTTTGTTATATACAAGTTGGGTAAGAAGAAAGAAAATGGTTCTTTTATGGAATCGTTGTGAAGAACCTTCTATAGCATATTTTTAAGAGTATAGACCCTTTTACAGTCCACGTGATCCAATAGCCTGCACGTGCATTTTGGCAACAGAAGTGTTGTTGTTCCCCAGTGGTTCTAACGTTTTAGCAACTCAAAAAGTTTATTAAAAGGGTTTCAACAGCATCAAAATGTCTGGTTGTTGCATTTGGTTGCACTAATATAATATACGTATATACGTATATATGTATCTGGCAACTTTCTATTTGGCCATCTGCTAACTTCGTCTATCCACTCCACTATAGTACACAGATCTGGTAGCTGTGTTGAAAAAGTTGATAAAGTCAACTTTTTAAAATAACGTTCTCTGTCTGTGTTGCTTCACTGCTGATTATCGCCATACTTCCGTTGCCAAAATGCGTACGCATACGCTGCCACGTCATCATTGTGTACAAACAGTAAAAGGGTCTATAGGCATATCTGACAAATATATAAAATGCAGACATGTAAAAGGGTGTAAATTAGATAACGATTTACTTCTTTAATTACTAAAACTTAGAATATATTTTACAATCATACACTGTCAGAAAAAAGGTACAGAAATGTACCATTTCTGTCGCTGGTGGTATCTTAAGGTTCCATTTTGTACTTTTAACAGGTATACCTTTACATTACTGCACTTTAAGGAAGCGGAGATCATTCCGCAGCATAAAAGAATATTGCGTCATGTGCTCATTTAAGCTTATAATAAACAAAAATGCCCACGCGTCACCCCAACAAGATATATCGTTCAGCTCCTCAAAATGCATATTAACAATCACGATGAGAAATGTCTGAAAACTGTATTAAAGCAGAGATCAGGGAGCTCGTCAAATATCCACTCTGAAGCTGAGATCACTCACCAGCATAGAACGGCGCGTCACACGCTCCTTTATAGTCTTAAAATAAACAAAAATGCACATGAGTGGTTTCTGGAAAGAGAAATAATAAATAATATGCAAACTTCAGACGCTGCGTAGAATAGAGGGCAGGACTTTCAACAGGTCACGTGTCTTTCCGGGACCTTGTAGATGCCGGCTATTCATGGCAGTGTGAATGAAAAAAAACCTAACGATCCCGGAAAAATCCAGGATGCATTTTCCGTGTATTTTCCAGAATGTCTGTGTGAAAAGGGCTTTAGTAAAAATTGAATGGGTTTTAGGAGGGTGGTTTCCAACCACTCTCATTTCTGGTGACTTTGGCTCTACCTCAATACTTCAGTCTCAGCTCTGCCTTTGGTATTGTTTTTCACAATAAATTTTTCTTATCGGTCTTATGTAGGTATTTCTGGTGCTGCCCTCACTTGGTTTTCACTTTTACTTGGAATTTTACATTTCAGTGGGGGATTTCAATCTTCTACTCTTTCATTTCTATGCCTATGACAAAATTTTGCTTTTTTTTGCTCCACCCAAAATAAAAGATTTTTAATTGTGTAGGTGAAGTATAATATGACTCAAATCCAATTTTTCAAATCTAAATGTGGACATAACTGAAATTACCATCACTGGTACCCCTTGACTATACCAGCAAAATTGGCCAGGATTTCACCTGTGAGATAGATGGTACTCACATCACACCTACCTAAACCATGAAAAAAAATACTGTATGTGTCATTTTTAATCCTTCTTTTTCTGTCGAGGCGCACATGAATTCTATCACCAAAAACATACTTTTTTCACCCACCTCAAATTGTCCAGCATGATCCCTTCATTAGTGCCAAAGATGCTAAAACAAGGATTCATGGATTTGCGTCATTGCGTCTTGATTACTTACCCTTATGGTTACTAGAATGCCGTTCTCATTGGTTTACCTGCCAGTTCTAAAGCAAGATTGCAATGTATATTTAAAACTCTGCTGCAAGAAAACTCACCCACAACAAACGTTCAGCTCACATCACACCTATTTTATTTGATCTCCACTGGTTACCATTGCATTACCGCATTAAGTGCAACATATTACTGCTCACTTACAAACCTCTACATGGCGTGGCCCCCTGCTATTTTTGTAATCTGCTTCTGCCATACACACTGACTTAATCACTTCTGTCTTCTGACTCTGGCCTTCTCTCTGACCATAGGTTTCCCTTTTCCTCTATGGGCAGTAGACCATTTAGTGTTTTCTCGCCTAAATTTTCTTTCCTGGTCAAAACCTATTTGTTTCTGAATGTTTTCTTTCTTACATGTTCTGTATTCTGTTATTGTGCTAATAATGATGTGTTATGTACAACACTGTTCATGTGCTAATGCAGGGGTCACCAATTCTGGTCCTGGAGGGCCGGTGTCTCTGCAGAGTTTAGCTTCAACCCTAATCAAACACACCTGAAGCACCTTAAATATCTGCTTCAGGTGTGTTTTGTTAGGGTTGGAGCTAAACTCTGCAGAGATTGGTGACCCCTGTGCTAATGTGATGCCATTTGTCTGTCCTTGCATTTTCTTCATTCTAATCTCCTGTAATATCATAATCTATAGCCTTTACTGCTGTCTGTTTAGCCCTTTTTATAGAAGCTACTTTGTAAAACATACTTAAGCTATGGAAAGGCACTCAATAAATAATATTAATTATTATTATTATTACAACATTCCATGCAGCTGTTGTAAGACATACAACTGTTCATATGTTTCATGTTAAGAGCTTTGAATGACTGACACATATAAGAGGTATGAGGCGTAAGGTTAAGAGGACAGGCCCAAAAGAAAAGAAGAAGGGCCTTGAGAAAGACAGTGGAAGGAAAATGTGGCCATGGATATAAGAAGTCTTAAGAAAGAAATGTGCTTAAACTCGCCGTTTTACCTCCTACCCCCTCCTTCCAGCGCCTAACTTTTTTCAGCAGGGCATTTTTTCTGCCCTGCACCCTGAAGCCCATTATCTGGCCCTTCCGAGGGAGAGAGTCAACAACATAATGCAAGAGGCCTGACACAAAGCATTTCTCAACAACAGGACCTCCTTTTTCTCATTAACGCCCTCTGTTGCTTCTTCTCCTGCATCCTCATCTTGAGCTACCCTTTTTCCATCCTCTTCACTGCCATACTGGTGTAACCTTTTGCTCGTTGGAAAGCTTTTTATGAAGTTGAAGAGAGGTTGCACCTCATGGTCCTTCCTTATCCCACAGTTATAAGCTTCTTTGATCATTGCACCAAAAAACGTCACTTCTCTAATTCTTCCGATGGTGCACTTCTTGACTAAAACGCAGCAATGAGTTTCTTTTCTGGCACTTTGAATCTTCTCTAATATTTCTTTCTTTACTATCCTTGGGTGTTTTTTTTCTCAGGTTGGCCAGGAGAATTGTTTTACATTTGATCCCACCCTGTGGTAGACTAAGAGTGTATGTGTGTGTATGAATTTTGGTTGTCGCTGATGTTCCCATTATCAGCATGTTCTCCCCCACCCCACCCCACCAAATGGCACTGTAGAATGACCCAGGCCATGGATAAATGCAAAGGAAAGAAAAGACAAGAAATTCTGTTTCCACCCTCCAATGGACGAACGAGACTGGGGGCAAGGGCGAAGAGAGAGACAGAAAGAAAGAGACGGGCACATTCACAGTGTGTTCTAACACAAGCATAACTGCGAGAGCATTCACATGCAGTTTTTGTAAGATTTGAGATTTGACAAGGCTTATCCTTGTCCCAGACTAAAATGCATGTTTGAGCTGTCTTAAAAAAATGTGACATTGACACATCTTGACATATATCAATGCCATTGTTTTGTCTCAAGATGAACACCAGTATTGTTTTATAAGCTATGTTTGTAAAAACTGCTTCCTAATATAACTAAGGCCTAGTCCAGGATATGTCTAAACCCTGTACTGAAACGTTCCAGGGGAACACACATACTGTTAAAAATGGCCTTGAAATTATAAAAAATTCAAAGTAAGATACTTTTGGCATTATGTTAGAAACCTTATCTACAAATTTCACGGATATCAGTAGTTGTTGGGATCTCAGGATAATTGAAAAAATTTGTCCAACAATTTGGATGTCCTCAAATGTCAAGGTAGTACACAGAACACAATTATGGGCTTTTTATTAAGAATTGAACAAGTAGTAAACATGATATCACATGATCCAGTGAACCTATGGCTGAACGAAAACCTTTTAGATTTCTCTCAAATACTGAAAAAAATAGACCCTTTATGTACTGAGTAGGAGTCATGGTCGTGTATTGGATTTATGTTTCTTCTATAATGCCTGATAGCTGTGGCCAATTGACTATATTTATAATTATATATTTAATTAACTCTTGCTGAGTGGTTCTTTACTGTGGGGACAGTGGAAGAGTAACTGCAAAATTCTACAGTTTACCCTAAGCTTCCTGTCTTGGCCAAGATTGCCGAACCCGAGTCCCCTGAGCTTCCTGTCACGGCCAAGATGGCCGAACCTGAGTCCTGTGAGCTTCCTGTCACTGCTAAGATGGCCGAATGTGAGGACCCTGAGCTTTCTGTCATGGCCAAGATTGCTGAACCTGAGTCCCGTGAGTTTCCTGTCACGGCCAAGATGGCAAAACCTGAGTCCCTTGAGCTTCCTGTCATGGCCAAGATTGCCGAACCATAGTCCCCTGAGCTTCCTGTCACGGCCAAGATGGCTGAACCTGAGTCCCTTGAGCCTCCTTGTCACGGCCAAGATTGCTGAACCTGAGTTCCTTGAGCTTCCTGTAACAGCAAAGATGGCTGAACCAGAGTCTCCTGAGCTTCCTGTCATGGTCAAGATTGCTGAACCCGAGTCCCCTGAGCTTCCTGTCACAGCCAAGATTGCCGAACCCGAGTCCCCTGAGCTTCTTGTCACGGCCAAGATGGCCGAACCTGAGTTCCTTGAGCTTCCGGTCACCTGCAAGATGGCTGAACCCGAGTCTCCTGAGCTTCCTGTCATGGCCAAGATTGCCGAACCTGAGTCCTGTGAGTTTCCTATCACGGCCAAGATGGCAAAACCTGAGTCCCTTGAGCTTCCTGTCATGGCCAAGATTGCCGAACCTGAGTCCTGTGAGCTTCCTGTCACTGCTAAGATGGCCGAATGTGAGGACCCTGAGCTTTCTGTCATGGCCAAGATTGCTGAACCTGAGTCCCGTGAGTTTCCTGTCACGGCCAAGATGGCAAAACCTGAGTCCCTTGAGCTTCCTGTCATGGCCAAGATTGCCGAACCATAGTCCCCTGAGCTTCCTGTCACGGCCAAGATGGCTGAACCTGAGTCCCTTGAGCCTCCTTGTCACGGCCAAGATTGCTGAACCTGAGTTCCTTGAGCTTCCTGTAACAGCAAAGATGGCTGAACCAGAGTCTCCTGAGCTTCCTGTCATGGTCAAGATTGCTGAACCCGAGTCCCCTGAGCTTCCTGTCACAGCCAAGATTGCCGAACCCGAGTCCCCTGAGCTTCTTGTCACGGCCAAGATGGCCGAACCTGAGTTCCTTGAGCTTCCGGTCACCTGCAAGATGGCTGAACCCGAGTCTCCTGAGCTTCCTGTCATGGCCAAGATTGCCGAACCTGAGTCCTGTGAGTTTCCTATCACGGCCAAGATGGCAAAACCTGAGTCCCTTGAGCTTCCTGTCATGGCCAAGATTGCAGAACCATAGTCCCCTGAGCTTCCTGTCACGGCCAAGATGGCTGAACCAGAGTCCCCTGAGCTTCCTGTCACAGCCAAAATGCTGAACCTGAGTCCCCTGAGCTTCCTGTCACAGCCAAGATGGCCAAACCTGAGTCTTTTGAGCTTCCGTCACTGCTAAGATGGTCAAACCTGAGTCCCTTGAGCTTCCTGTCACGGCCAAGATGGCTTAACCAGAGTCCCCTGAGCTTCCTGTCATGGCCAAGATTGCCGAACTTGAGTCCCCTGAGCTTCCTGTCACAGCTAAGATGACTGAATCCGATTCCCCTGAGCTTCCTGTCACAGCCAAAATGCTGAACCTGAGTCCCCTGAGCTTCCTGTCACAGCCAAGATGGCCAAACCTGAGTCTCTTGAGCTTCCGTCACTGCTAAGATGGTCAAACCTGAGCCCCTAAGCTTCCGGTCATGGCCAAGATGGCGGAACCTGAGTCCCTTGAACTTCCTGTCGCGGCAAAGATGGCCGAACCTGAGTCCCTTGAACTTCCTGTCACGGCCAAGATGGCTAAATTTGAGGTCCCTGTGTTCTATGTCCCAGCTAAAATGGCCGCAGCCTGGCTTTTCTGCCCACGACAGTGCTCCACGGCCAAGACCTGCCATTGCTCTATGGCCCAGGCCCACCATTGGTCCATGGCACAGGCTCACGATTGCTTAACAGCCCAGGTCCTCCAGTGCTCCAGGGCCAAGGTCCTCCAGTGCTTCTCCGCCCAGGTCCACCACTGCTCCACGGCTCTCTGCTTTACGGTCTAGGTCCTTCAGTGCTCAACAGTGTAGGTCCACCTGTGTTTCATGCCCCAGGTCCTAAGGTTGTCTATAATTGTTATTATACTTTTTTTAAATTATTGTTCCTAAATGTATAATTTTCAAATGTTAGTTTTGTGGTAAAGTTGTTTTATACTTTTAAATGATTTAAGGATTATATGTTTAATGCCACTCAAATAAACAAACAATCAGCATAACACAGGGAGGGAGTGCATTAAAACTTATTTGGCAACTAAACAATGATTGGTGGTACCACCTGATATTTTTTGTGAAAGTTGTTCTTAAAAATATTGTGAAATAAATCGTTAAAAGTTAATTTATACTGATCCAAGAAAAAACCAACAAGAGATTTTTTTAATTTAAAACATATTAGTTTGTTGGATCAGTGTAAATAAAATCTGAAGATCTTTTCATGTGAAAGGCAGGAATTAAAATGGCTGTATATCATCTTCATTTTTGTTATTTTTTAACTCAACAACAAAAATGAAATCCAAATAATAATAATACAAATCTTTCATACAATTCATACAATTTATGAATGATTTCCTTGAGAACTTTTGAATAATTTATAATTTAAAGTGTGTTTTTCCTGATCATGCCTTAACTTGCCATCTGCCTGAATGATTTTAGTATTTTCCACAAAGCAGCATTAAAACTTACTTTCTTAATTTAACAACAATTAAACTCAGTTTCACCACATCTGCCGTCATCTCCTCCCTTTGTGCATTCAAAACCTTTTCTTAATCCTTCTTTAAAACTATTATCATCAAACACCTGACATTACATGTTTTGAAAGACAAAAGTCCACCATAATGGAGACGGACAAAGAGCCCCATGTTATACCTGCATGAGTGAATGCTTTTTAATTGCTGGTGATTTTCACTTGTTGGTGTTTTGCACACCTGAAACAAACTCCGAAAAGTCACCAAAGAGCCATGCTGAAAGAAACTGAGTTGAGAGTAAAAAGGGAGGCTGAAAGAATGTGTTTGATTGCAGCTAGTCCTAGTTATGGTTTAGTTGGTCGTGTTAAGCAGTTGGTCCATTGTGTTCTTTGTGCATTCCTGAGTGTTGCGGCGCATTGAAGTGCAAGAGAGAGGGGAAAATGCGTGCACTGACATTCTCTAATCAAATACAGCAATCAGTAGACTCAAACCAGCATTACACCATTTACAATCCCTTTTAATTTATAATCAAAAATTGAACGGGAGAAAGAGTGGGGGGTGAGGAACAGAGTGACAGACACAGACAGGTCATTACATCTCTCTTTACTGGCCCGATTAGAGCAATGAAGAATTAATCAGTGGCCATTAGACTGTATTTACTCACCACTGTAGGGGTTGTGATCAGACCTACATTTCGCCTGACACTACCTCTCTCTGTTTCCACTGTCTTTTTCTATGATGTCTGTGGTAGACAATCAGATAGTTCTCCTTGACCTTTTTAATGGAGGTCAGATCAGAGGCAAGTGTATTGTATGTGTGCATGTTATGATATTATAACATGGCAACATGAGCTATATATGATTTATTGTATTTTTCATAATCAGAGCAGCTGCTTACGAACCAATCACAATGAGGCTGTTCCAAAAGGCAGACAGTAACATTATTTTGGTAATGGAGAAAATTGTCAAATAGTTAAAAGTATTTAAAAATCAATGTGTTATGTATTTAAAACAAAACTTGTTTTTATAAGTTATGTGATCATATAACAGGTAAAAACTTAAAATACTAGGTTGAATTGATTTTGCAAAACCATGTTGTTTTAACTGTAGAGGTAAAAATTATGGATTGCAGCTTTAAAGAGCACATATTGTCCGATTCACATTTTTACATTTCCTTTGGTGTGTAAGTGTGTATTAGTACATGATAACGATATGCAAACGGTACAAACCCCAAAGTAAACGATGAGGCGAGTTATCGTCTCCAACGTAAATCTCTTTTCTTGGACTACAACAAACACACAGATTGCAGGCAACAGTTAACTTCCTGGGATTGGTGATGTAGAGAAGAACGACATTATTATGATTCCTCCCGCTTGGACTCACAGACTGTAAATTAACTCCTGTAAGCACTGCATTGGATAATTTCAAACATGGTAAGCAGCGTCACATTTCTGGCTGTCGTCAGCGGTATTCAGGCCAATCACAGCGTACAGATTAGCTGGCCAATCATGAACACAGCGCTTTTAAAATCAATGAGTTTTGTACAAAATCTGGAGGTACAAAAATGTACGGTATGTGGAAAATAATGTGTTTTTTGAACATAAATCACGCAAACACATTGTATTACACCAAATATACAAAATAACATTGTTTTTAGCAATGAAAAAGGTGCACTTAAGCAATACCCCAGGGATTCCTTGTTTTTAGCTGTTATTATTACATTATACAGTGAACCTTTTTGTTATTTTGTATTTGTACACTGTAAAAAGTTTTTTGCTGCCTTAATTTTTTATTTTATTTTTTTCTGAGTTGAATCAACTCAGATTTACAAGTAATTTTAACATAGCCTACTATTATTTATCTAGACTAGAGATGAGTTGTTATAATTGATAAAATATAGTTGAAAGAGGTCAACTTCATGTTATAAGTTGTAGCAACTCACCTCTTGTCATGATAAATAATAGTAGGTTGACATGACTTAAGGCAGCAATAAAAACATATGATTTATTCAATTCCACAATATGTGTAACCTTTTTACAGAATAAAAAACAGTACCCTGTTCATGAAAAAGCCAGTTAATGTCATTTTGATGGCAATGACCAGGATATGTTGTTGTTTTTTTTGCTGCTGTTTTGCTAGTGAACATCAGCTAAACCAGCATAGACCAGCATAATTCCTATGCTTTGCATTGTTCTTTTGAGATATAAACTAAGGATTTACATGCTTCTTCAGGAAATCTGTGATGTTGTGCAGTTTGTACGATCAAACGATCAAACCTTAACTATGCAGTAAACACTTAAATTACCAAAAACATACCATAAAAGTAAAACTGTTTGATCTTTCATTAGTATGGGAGATCTGGGGCAAAAGTACCGCGGGACGAAAGTAACAAAGCGATTTTTCTCCGAGCCCTGATAACATTTGCATCCCAAACTATGACAACATCTTTAGCACACAAACCCTTGACAGAGCTGACAAATATCGCGTTTTTTACTCACCGTTTTCCGCGTATAGATCCAGAGTAGATGTTTTCAACCATGATAAGTAAATTCATAAAGCGGTCCCTTTTTTCTTATAACGCGTTGTGTTTTTCGTTTGTATGTGTTACAGTACTGATCAATCTACAGGTTATTTAGTGACCTTACACATCCTGAAGTTTCACTTCTCAGAGCAGAGTTTTTCAAAATAAAAGTAAATCGGGTTTAAATGTGGTCCTGTCGGGATGAAAGTAACACTTGTTACTTGTGTCCTGCTGCTAATACTGTTTTGATTTAATTTCATTTTCATAGTGTTCAAACTATTGAAAAAAAAATTATTCACAACAATTTAAGTTGCTTTTGAAACGTTTAATAAAACTAAATTTTAAAATGAAAATGTAATTTTAATATTTTTTTTTCAAAGTTTTTTTTTCAAAATTTTACAAAATATGTTTGCAGTTACGTATTACCGAGGTCATAGTCACGTATATTTAATAAAAACATGTGTAACACAAAAATCTATCTTGTTTTGTTACTTTTCAGCCACCTGTGTGTTACTTTTGTCCCTGCAGGTGGAGTCGAAAGTAACAAGTCACTATTCATATTTAAAGTGAAATTATACTGAAATCGTTTTACATTTTTACAAAATTCCACCTGGTATTGATAAACCACACTTGTTTGGTTTATCAATATAATGTTTTAGACAAATAACTTTGTCTAAAACATTATCTTTAAAAATTAAGTTTTTTCTGAAAAATTGTACTTTTTTGGTAATTTTGAAATGAAATTTTACGAGTGCTGTGTTTGTCAGTAAGTTGTTTAGTAGCCGACATAACTAAATGTGTTGCAGTTGGATAAATAGTATAGTAGGGTGACCATACGTGCCATTCTTCCCGGACGCATCCCCCATAAGGATTTTGTGTTCGTCTTCCGGAAGTCGTATTTGTTGACCGCATACGTCATAGAGGATTATTATTATTATTACAGAAAAGCAACCATTACATTTTAAGGTAAGAATGAAACTACGATTGTATATCTTATGTTTTTAACTGAATGGCGTATGCGGTCAACAAATACGACTTCCGGAAGACGCACCGAAATCCTGGACGGGATGCGTCCGGGAAGAATGGCACGTATGGTCACCCTAAGTATAGGAGTATATGAGGAAAATTGAATGAAAGTTGCTAATCGAATTTTATATATTTCTTCCTAAATGTAACTATTTGGTCCCTAGACACCCCTAGAAAGTAGAATACATTTTTTATTTCTCAAAAAAATAAAACAAGAATTGGAATCAATACCAAAAAGGTTTGAACATTATTTTTGTGCTTGGTTATCAAATTACTGTGCCATTAGCTTAGCGACATAACATCAAATCAATTTTGAGTCATATCCCCTTTGAGTTTCACATGAAGAGATATGTTTGTGTACTGTGTGTAGTCTTTGTAGAGAATTTTAATAATTCTCTTTTGTGTTTATGATGCTGTCTTTCAAGGTAGCTGCGTGTGTGGGCAGTAGACATTTATGCTTTTGGCAGACGTTTTTTTATCCAAAGCAAATTATGTGCATTTCAATTTACGCACTTTTATCATTATCAATATGCATGTTTCCTGACCTTTTGCATTGCTAACGCAATGCACTACGACTGAGCTGTACAAGAAGACAATGGACTGCAAGACAGTAGGTTTTTGGATTTCTTTTTTATTTTTCCCAAGCGAAGTGTAGCGGCTTACTTTGACAAATATGTCCGTTTACAATTAAATGGCTTCTGCGGTTCTGTTTTATTCCTCTTGTGTTGAGTGAGTGTGTGCGTGCGTGCATGCCTTTTGTGTGTGTTGATGTCAACCCCATCAAGGATAGTGCAGGAAGTGAGACAGGTCGACTCTCTCTTAAATCAGCTCCTTTAATCTTGGGCATGGGCTCCTCTGACCTGTGTTAGCTCAGGCCAAACATCACGGAGTACATCTCCTCTCCACAAATCAACCTCTCTCTTTCCCCACAATCATCCCTTGTCACTCTGGTGCAGGACAGGATACTGAACCCTATGACTTGTTGTGGTCCATAGACTGACTTTCTAATCCCACATGCGTTTAGAGGCTCAGACTCTATATAAGTCTAATTTCTGATCCATGCGCAGGAGAGTTCAGCGGGTGAATCTCCACTTGAAAGGACTGGCACCGCTGGCCAACCCCATTATGGCACAAAACCTCTTTAAACTCCTGATAGCAACACAAAAGAGTCACTGCCACACTTTCTGCGGCCGATAGGAGCAAACAGTTAATGATGTTTGCTCAAGATTATCAACCTCTCGCCCGCAAACCAGTGTTTCTCTGAAAGAGAGAGAGAGAGAAAGAGAAGGAGACATGGCTTTGTTGTATAGTTGTTTGTAAGGTGTGACTGCGGCCAGGTGGAATGTCACCTTCAGGGTAAATTATTGGCTAGTTTCTTTTTGTGCCATTTAAGTTCACCATGAGGTAATGCTTAGGTTTCAATTTAGTGTTATTTTTATATGTCTTACGTGTAGAAACCCCATGAGAAATATTACACAGTGAACAGATTTTAATGGTCAAGTGTTTATTTGTTTCTGGGTGAGAGCTGAAGGGAAGCCAGAATACCGAGTTGCCCTGATTCTTTGTTGTCTTAGCAACATGAAAGTATTTAAAGGAGGGATCAGGGCGCTGGGTTGAATGGCACGCAAGGGTGAAAAACTTAGCAATTGAAAGCAATGAAAGTGACAATTAATATTGTGAGTGTGCAAATAGAGTGCTATGGCCTTTCGAGCATGCTCAACACTCACCCCATGCTCGACTTGGAGCTTTTCTCCTCTTAAAATCCTCCCTGAAGACCTCTCCACCCTTCCACTTGGTGCTGCATGTTCTTTTCTCCGCTCGTATACTGTAGACAGACATGTCTGGTGTTCAGGAGCGACAGCTCAAGTGGGAACTGATCTAAAGCATCCAGTGTGAACCGTCATCGGAAATAAAGCTGGCGATGACCCCTAAACTAAATGTTCCTTTGCGTCAAACCTGTTAGGTGAGGCGTTCATTCTCTGGTTCCCCATGTAAGGGATAATGTGGTCATTATTTCAAATTAAACCCTTAAGAGGTGTCTTGAATAACCGAGTATATTTTGTAGTAATAACCGGTTAAATGTACATTATCCAATTATACTCTGCTACTTACCAAATAAATGGACATGGAATATTGATTTTATCATGTGTAAGAAAGGAGACTGCAAGGTGAAACGAAACACATGAAGGCTAAAACAGCTAAGAAATCGCCTGCCGGGACAACAGTCAATTATAGTTTAGAGGTCACTGTATAAGAATACTGTAATCAACCAATCAGATTTAAGTATTCAATTTAATAAAAGATTTGCAATCTATCCCCAACATTTATGCGTTTGGCGTTTTATTTAGAAACATTCAATTTAAAGATGCATTCTGGGAGTTTTAGTGGCATCTAGCAGTGAGACTGTGAATTGCAACCAATAGCTCATTAAAAAGGTCACCTGCCCATTTCGAAATGCATAGTAAATGTATGGTAGCTACCACAGGACAAACACTTCATCATCCCTAGCGCTCTATAAAACAAAGTCAGTTTAGGGCTGCTGTAGAAACATGACAGCAACTTACACCGTGGGCCCCCTTACATGGATGTAGATAAAAACGGCTCATTCTAAGGTTATAAAACATATTTGCTTATTATGTTAGGTCTTTTAACACCATTGCAAAACATAGTTATGTATTTTATATTCAATTTCTGTCAATAGATCCTCCTAAATTTTACAAATTGCACCTTTAAATGTCATAGATCATTTTTATAGGGGAGAGCAGGGAAAGTAACTTTTTTCAAAAAAACTTAATTTTATAAGACAGAGATAAATTATATGGTCAATAACTCACAAGCGTGGTCTATCAATACTAGGTGAAATTTTGAAATTAAAATATCTTCAGTATAACTTCACTTTGAACATAAGTAGCGATTTGTTACTTTTGACCCTATCAGCAGATACCAAAGTAACACACAGGTGGGTCAAAAGTAACACAACAATATAGATTTTTTGTTACACTTGTTTTTAGTAAATATACATGACTTTGACCTTGCTTATAAGTAACTGCAAACATATTTGGTCATTCATCTTTGCAAAAAATAATGAAATTACAGTCAAATGTTTCAAAAGCGAACAACAGTACAAACTGAAATTGTTGAAAATAAAATATTTTTAACAGTTTAAACACTATGGAAACTATTTGTATATATTTTTTATATATAATTATATAATTTTAATAAAAATTTTCGACATAATGCAACCGTATTAGCAGCGGGACACTGTTACTTTTACACTGTTACAAGTGTTACTTTTGTCCCGACAGGAGCATGACGTTTAAACCCGATTTACTTTAATTTTAAAAAACTCTAAGAAAGCAAACTTCAGGATGTGTTAGAGCACTATAACCAGTAGATTGATCAGTACTTTAACACATGAAACAAGAAACACAACGCGTTATATAAGAAAAAAATGACAGCTTTAGGAATTTACTACGGTACCATTGTTGAAACAAGCTTTCTGGACCTAGTTGCGCAAAACGGTGAGTAAAATAACGCAATATTTGTCAGCTCTGTCAAGGGTTTGCATGCTAAAGATGCTGTCATAGATTGAAATGCAAATGTTATCAGGGCTCTGAGAAAATTATTATAAATTTTTTTTATTTGTTACTTTTGCCTTACTTTGGCCCTGGTTCTCCCCTACCATATTTAAAAGGTCCATTTTTGGGTGTGCAGAAAAAAGTGCTTTTTTCATGTGTGACTTTTAAAGTGCAATAAATAAACTGCTTGATTCCATCCCAGTTTACTGTTAAGACAATCATCTTACTTCAGTGTTCATAATGAACGTGTGTCAATGTTTTTTTAAAGAAGATTTAAAATAGAAATTATAACATAACTTTTATAAATTGTTGTTGGCGGGGCACGTGTTAGCGATGTCAGTTTGTTCAAAAAATGCCAACAGCTAGTCCCATGAGACTGTTGAGGTTTTACAGGAATTAAAAAAAAGGAATGGGCAGATTTGTATCATTAAATGGTGGTTGCGTACACACAATTATGTACAAACAACTTATATAGATAGCTACTGCGTAAAGTGTTGAATTGATATATCAAATTTCCCGGCTTGAGGGATTACTCAATTTAATAGAATTTAATTTAATGGACCCTAACAGTTTACTATTTAAATGCCGTTTAAAATTGCAGTTACGGGCGCCTCAGTGGGTAATACTGTTGCCTCACAGCAAGAAGGTCCCCAGTTTGAGCCCTGGCTAGGTCAGGTGGCCTTTCTGTGTGGAGTTTGCATTATATTCCTGTGTCAGCATGGGTTTACTCCGGTTTTCTCCCACAGGCCAAAAACATGCAAGTTATGCAAATTGTAGATGCCAAATTGTCCGTCCCCCAATCTGTGTATGGTTTAACCGGTTCTCACCATGAAGATATCCATGGATGCTGGAATAGAAGAAAGAAAGAAAAAAAATGCAGCTTCAAAGGGATCCAAACGAGACATAAGGGTCTTATCTAGCAAAATGATTTTCATTTTTGGCAATAAAAATAAAAATATGCACTTTTAAGCCACAACTTGTCTTGCAACAGCCATGTGATGCACCAGCGCGACCTCACGTAATTGCTTAAGCACGTCAAAAGGTCATGTGTTACATATATAAAACGCACACTTGCAGACCATTTTAAACAATAAACTGACACAAAGACATTAATTAGTATAATTCCACATACAACAACGGTCCTTTCTCCACACTTGTAAACAATAGGGCGAAAGTTTCGCATACGTCAGACGTGACCTTTTGACGTGAATGACGCATTACGTGAGGTCGAGCTGGTGGGTCACAAGGCTGGTACAATACGAGAACTTGTGCTTTAAAACTACATATTTTTTATTTTTCTTGACTAAAATGACAATAATTTAGCTAGATAAGACCTTATGCCCATTTGGGATCATTTAGAGCCCTTTGAAAACTGCAATTTTAACTGCATTTAAACTGTAAACTGTAAAATTAAATTGAGAAAAATCCTGGAATGGATTTCGACTGAACAAAGAAAGACATCAACATTTTGGATGACATGGGGGTGAGTAAAGAAAAATAGAGTAATCCTTTAAGCATTTTCAATGCAATAATTTCTTTTGATGTAGGTGTTCATTTGTTCACAAGTTTCCTACACAGAGACTCGCACCATTGAGAAGCTGGCAGGTGCCTGCCATATAAAACCGTCTGCAGACAGCACAGTGTGTGTATCCTGAAGAACCACAGCTGATTCCTGCTGGAATGTATAATTTTCTCATTTTCCCCACAAGCAGTTGGCCCTTGGCAAATTAGCACGGGGCTCTGACCCCGGCGTTCCACGCAGAGGGAGCGAGGAGATGGCGTAATGTGCGACATACGGGATTTCAATCAGATGCACTCTTTCACACCCATCAAATCATCTCTATATACATAATTCATACACCTGTGAAGGGATGCGCTGTATTGCCACACTTCTGTAACATGAAGAGTATGATTACAGATTAATCTACGTGGTTTGCTGTCATTTCATAAGAAAATCGCTCTCTTCTTTTCTAGTATCTTGGGATTCACTCATCAGTATTATTTGCACTTTCCTTCATTTGGGTTGAAGGCCGTATTTTAAATCTCCAATGATTTGTATAAGATGTTTTTCTCAGCTTTTTGTGCTGAAAAGTGAAAGTTTTTCAAGAAGAACGCCCCAGTGTGATATATCGCTTGGGTTAAGAGCAAGAGCACAGATCTAGAAGCAGCTGTAAGGGATGAGAAGACATGGGACTAGCAGGAAAGCACACCTGTTGCTTCAGTAGTGGAAAGTTAATGGGTCCTCTTTTGGCAGTGGATTAATGGGAAAACTCTTGCTCTAACTAAACCTCTAAATCTTGCTTTTGTTGGTGCTGCTGTGGACTGGATGTATATTGGTTGGCTAATCTCGACATACTGAAGCTAATCTCGTCTTTTGTCATAGTAGTTGTGAATGTGAATAACATTAGCAAAGCAGACAAGCTACTTTATCTTATACTCCGAAATAAACGTCCAGAGTGAAAAGTCTTTTTTAGGGAAATGTAAAATTCTTAAATATGCTCATTAAAAAAAAAAAGAAAAGAAATGTGCTCATTAAAAAAAAGTGTAAATGTTAAGGTTGTATGCAATTTTGCAATAATTAAGTGATGTTATACTGATTGTGACCCAGTTTGTGAAAACAGGTTTATTTAAGCCTGTTATTAGTCTATAGTTCTTGCAAATTTAAAGTAAGTTAGCTGGTGATGTTGTTGTTTAAGCAACCTCCTAGCTAGGTTGCACGTGCCTGTTGATTCGATATAATTGTTGAGCACTCTTGCTCACGTAACGTTATTTATGTGCATTATTTACATGCTACAGATACACTCCTTTATAATGTAATGTAATTAATAGTGGGAAATAATCAGTTTTTAAAATCTTTGCGCTATCTATCATCGTTCACCAGACGTTCTACAACATCTGCTTCAGTTTGTGTTTATTAACCCTTTAGTTTCCCTTCATCTCGCAGCTTTTCCCATTAGAGGTATCTGTTAAAACATTTAATTCATTAATAATCTAGTATGGCTCATTTTCTGTCATATTACGACCACCAGCTGAACCAGTTTAATCCGCTTACCCGCTTCCTATCTCTACCGTCTCTCTCTATATATATATATTTAAATATTAATTTCTCCCTATAGGGTTTTTTGTCCTTCTAGGATTTTTTTCCCATTGGGTTTTCTCCTAGGGGGTTTTTTAGTCCCAGGGAGAGTCAGCCAACTTTGGCTTAACTTAGCACTTTACTGTATACGTTACATTATCAATACGCTCGCTTACACGGTTTATCCTTAGCCGCTCCGCTATATTCTACTTCTTATACTATGTATTGATTCTCAGTGTTCTACTCTACATCTACTCATGTAAAGCTGCTTTGCAACAATTAACAATTGTGAAAAGCGCTATATAAATAAAATTGAATTGAATTGAATATTACCTTCAAAATTAAGTTTTTAACATAATATTTTCATCATGACGCGTACTTTGATTGCCAAGCCCACCCGTCCAACCCTACCACCTTAACTAACAAATTTTCTGGGGAAAACCCTGGTCCCATTGTTATCCTAATTGTGACCCAGTTTGTGAAAAAACAGCTTAAGTAATTTTTTGTGATTTACTGATTTTCTACGTAAAATCTTACTGTATAATATAAATAACTTTCTGTGAAAATATAACCTTGATATCTCTTTCCGAATAAACCCAAACCCATGGAGGCGTACCGTGGGTGGAATGAGTCACAAGCAAGCAACACACACAAAACATATCCCACTTTTTTATATAACATACGATTCACCACGTTTATGTCATTTACATTATATTCACTTATTTTCTGCCAATAAGACCGATATTTGATGCAGTTTTACTTGACCTCTGTGACTTATGACCCGGTTGGGACCGCCCCATTTCAACGAAATCCAGCTTTAGACAAACACACTTGCATAATGTTTCCATAATGCTGGGTTCATTGGTAAACTGAAAAAGCTTAAATTTCTCTCACAAACAACAACACACTTCTTTAGTGATGTTGATTTCATGTCAGCTCTTGGTTGGTGTGTGCAGGCGCTATTCTGGTTAAAGTGCCCATATAAGGACTTCCACTGTACTTCCTGCACTGAAATTGCCCATAAAAGAAATAAAGCAGGATTGAGTTTAAGTTAGCTGGTGATGTAGTTTAAGCAACCTGCTAGCTAGGTTGCACGTGCCTGTTGATTAGATATAATTGTTGAGCGCTTTTGCTCACGTTATTTATGTGCATTATTTACATGCTACAGTATAGGGATGTGCATCGATGCATCACGTTCTTGAAAATACCTGTCTAAAAATCGATTCTGAATCGTAAGGCTCCGATTCAGTGTTTCATGCACAGCTTGTGCATGTACTACAGCTCCGTGATCAGTAGGAAGTCCTTATCAATTTAAATCACTATGAGTTTGACTCGTTTATAACGAGTATTTAAAAAAGCAACACTCGTCAAACACAATCATTCAAAATATTCTCTTTTATCATGAAAATACCTGAAACAATCTGAAGAACAGCAATATAAATATTCCTGTAGACATTTCCTGGAATAGTGTTTGTAATGATACTTCTTCTGTGGCACAAATGGAGTTTCTGCATGAAAGCGCCCCCTGGCTTTTGAATGTGGCGGCATTTCACCGTAATTCATTCAAATTCATTCATTGAGAAAACGCGCATTTGCCGATTAATTGTCACAACCCTACTACAGTAGTTACACTCCTTTAAGATAATGTAATTAATAGTGGGAAATAATCTGTTTTTACAATCTTCGTGCTATCTATCATCGTTCGCAAGACGTTCTACAACATCTGCTTCAGTTTGTTTATTAACCCTTTAGTTTCACTTCATCACACAGCTGTTCCCATTATTTAATTCATTAATAATCTAGTATGTGCTCATTTTCTGTCATATTACCTGCAAAATTAAGTTTTATTTGAGTGTTTTAATAAAATATTTTCATCATGACGCGTACTTTGATTGCCACGCCCACCCGTCCAACCCTACCACCTTAACTAACAAATTTTCTGGGGGAAACCCTGGTCCCATTGTAAAAAAAACAGTAATTTTACAGAATTCTTTTTTTTACAGTTTTTTTTTGACAATTTCCTGTGTTTCGCAGTCACAATGCATAAAACAGCTTTAGACCCCCTTTAATATTGACTCATTAAGGCCATGTCAAAGTTTTAAATAAGTATTTGAAATCAAACTGAATTTCACATGTTTAAGGTTGGGGGGGGGGCAATGTAGATATGTAATATTTTTTAATCAACTCGAAATTCTGAATATTAAATAAAAATTGCTCTCTCCTTGCTTACTATGCTGTAAAAACACAAAAGAGGCTAAAACACAATGTATTACCATTAAAGTAGTATTAAAAAAGACGTCTTATGTTGAATCCAACAAACAAACTTGTCAAAGTTCAGTGTATTTTTTAAAGAAAACCCATATAGAAATGATTTGTGAATGTTAGCTTGTGTCTGTACGCATATGTTTGTTCAAACATGCATTTGTGCATTTTCGACTCTGTGGATGCCAGCGGCAGCCCTCCCGCTCTCGAAGCTGAGAAAGCAGCCATTCTAGGAGCAATCAGAGCCTTGCCTGCAGGATCCCAGCCAAACCTCTCATCCTTAGTCTACTCAAGAGCTGCTTTAATTAACCATCATACCACAGATGGGATCGATTTTACCCCCCCCCCATTCATTCTCCTTCTGAACCAACCTCACATGCCTTTCTCAACCCCCTTTTCTAAAGTCTTTCACCTAGTAGTCCTCTGCCTCTCATCTTGTGCTCCTTCTTCTCCGTGCTCCTCTTTGCCCCTCTCTCTCTCTCTCTTATTCTCTTCTGTCTCCCTGCTCTCCACTCTCCTGTACACAAGTCACATAATTGAACTGGAATAGAGCCAGACTCCCCCCCTCCTCCTCCACGCTGGCTGTTTCCCTGCATCCCTTGGCCTCACCTGCTCAATACCTTATTAGTGTCAGGATCTGTGGAGAGCCATTGCGGATTAACTAGAGAGATATGAGATTGATTTCTGCCCCTTGCAGATGAAATTGGGTTCGGTCCTTGTATCGGCATAGGTGTGTGCGCTCGCGAGCGTACTGTATGTGTGCGTGACGTGCTCGCGCTCTCGGCGTACAAAAGAGAGCATGATATTTTTTTCCAGTCCTCAGGAGCGTTTCTTTACCAAAAGAAAATGAAAGGCGGCTAATTAACTATCGGCAAGCCCACATGTGTCTCTGTATCTCTATTCTAATTTCTTCTCTTCTTCGGGTTTTTGTGGAGTAAACCCCCCTCCAATCCACCTCTGAAATTCTAACTTTAATCTGCAAGCAATCGCGGGTAGAAATGACCTGTTGTGGCACATGCTCGTCTCGGTCTTGGCGTAAATAGCGTGCTATTGATTATTCATGGGTCCTGTGTGTCTCCTGCGTGGCTCGGCATGTCAACGAGTTTAACAGGAGTTGCCTATTGGAGGAGAGATTAAGGTCTCTTGTGGAAATGGGCGGCTGTGCTGTGTCGAGAGAGAAGGCGGGGAGGTAATGACAGGTCTGTATGTGTACGGTGCTGCTGTTGGGGTGGTATCAGCTGGGCCTTCTCTCTGTGTGTAAATAATAGTGGGCCAGGGCTCTCGCACAAAGAGGTCCTCCTGATCCCCAAATTCACCTTGGTGGTTGATACAACAAATGTTAATGGATCGTTGTTATGTGGTGGGACAAGTTTATCCGCTTGTCTTTATTTGTACAAAAGCTCCCCCAGTAAGTCCTCACACTGTTATTTTCAAAATGCAATGTCTTGGACTGAATAAATAATGTTTTTTCTAAGTTCCTGCAGTTTATTCAATGAAATTAATATGCATGTGTTACATGCACTGCAAAAAATAATTTTCAAGAAAAAAAATCTTAGTATTTTTGTCTTGTTTTCAGTAAAAATATTAAAAAATTCTTGAAAACAAGACAAAAATGCTAAGAAAATCTTTTCTTGAAAATCATTTTTGCAGCGTGTTTGTTCATTATTAAGATAAGCATAACTAATTTTATTGCTCAGTCTCTTTTGACTTGAGCCATTAAGCAACCACCTAACAACTAAATATCAACACACACAAAATGACTCAGACAGCCCAAGCAGTGCCCTGGCATTGTGGTGGCAAGTACAATTGCCCCTTACATTTTAAGAAAACTTACCTTTATTTATGAAAAATAAACTGCTAAAGGAGAGTATTAATATGTTATAACAGGTGTGAGGCATTCTTATAAAACAGTTAATTCCATCTGATTCTGATTGATCAATAGCTGTGTTTTATTTTACGATAAAACACAACTATGACAGCTGCACCCAATGATTCTCTCTTTAGGGACCTCACGCCACTGATATCTCTAAAAATTGTGTTCTAAAATCACAATTAAGCAACATATTTCTGATCAACAATTAAACTTGACATCAACTGTACCATAACATTTGTTTCTTGAGCTCAGATAGCGCTAAAACACCCTTTTCCAGTTCATTTCAGGTACTGCGGATGCACACAAGTTGGCAAGCGCCTCACATGACTATGTACAAAGTCCCTCATCTAGCCAATCATTAGCGAGTCTTAATTGGGGGCGGCAATGGCTCAGATGTTCATGTAGAGCCCTTTTCACACAGACATTCCGGAAAATACACAGAAAATGCACCCTGGATTTTTCCGGGATCGTTTGATTTTTTTGTTCATTCACACTGCCAATAATTTGCCGAAATGCAAGGTCCCGCTTCTGCGCAGCGTCTAAAGTTTGCATATTATTTATTATTTCTCTCTCCAGAAACCACTCACGTGCATTTTTGTTTATGATAAGACTAAAGGAGCGTGTGACGCGCCGTTCTATGCTGGTGAATGATCTCAGCTCCATACTGGATATCTCTGCTTTAATCCAGTTTTCAGACATTTTAATCGTGATTGTTAATATGCATTTAAAACCCCAGTTTTGAGGAGCTGAATGATATATCTTGTTGGGATGACGCACGGCATTTTTGTTTATTATAAGCTCAAATGAGCACATGACGTGATATTCATTTATGCTGCTGAATGATCTCTGCTTCCGCGCAGTAAGTGACGAGCTAACTTATCTGATATCTACGCCAGTCCAGTTTGCTGAAATTTCTCGTCGTGAATGTTCGATCTGCATGTAAATCCCTTTTTTTAAAGAGTTGAACCAACTTTATGTTGCCATGACACACGCGTCCTCACTACAGCACGCCCAAGTAAGTGGGATTCAAGTTGTCTACAAACTGTAAGGTTGGTGGTTCAATCCCCGGCTCCACCTGACAAAGTGTCAAGGTGTCCTTGAGCAAGACACTTAACCCCAGCAGCTCCCGACTAGCTGGATGGCGCCTTGCATGGCTGACACTGCCGTTGGTGTATGAGTGAGTGAAAGGGTGAATGCGAGTCAACTTGTAAGGCAATTTGGATGGCCATGGGTCTGTTGAAAGTGCTATATAAATGCAGTCCATTTACCATTGATGATTGGTTCTTTTAACTAGAAGGTGGGACTTCCATGGCCAGAGCAGCCATATTGAGCGTTGCATTGTCCCTTATTCATAGTAATATGAGTGCTCAATCTTGTTATACCCAGTATCTTTGGTATCACTGCACAGCTTCCTTAGCAACGTAAACATATCTGAAACATTAAAGTTTAGTAATTTTACTTCAGGAAACTCTGTTGAAAGTAATACTTGTGTTGTAACTGTTTTATAAAGCAATAAGGTACTCAACTTTTAGCTGTGACTTATTCTACGGTACAGCAAAGCTTCTTGTACCTTATTTCTTACATGCCACAACCCATCTAGAAAGATATAATCAATCTCAGGAGCAACCACAATATTTTTAAAGAGCACATATGGTCTGATTCACAAATTTACATTTCCTTTGGTGTGTATTAGTACATGTTAACGATATGCAAAAGGTAGGAGCTTCACATTTCCGGCTGAACTCAGAGGTATTCAGACCAATCACAACGTACAGTTTAGCTGGCCAATCAGGGAAATATGGGGCGATTACACATTTTAGTTTTTATTTTTCCTATAAATAATGTTTAATTGCAATACCAAAATACCTTGGTATAAGATAAAAACTATTGTTGTTGCTACTTGCTAGTCATTAAAGGCGGGGGCACAATCTTTGAAAGCCAATGTTGACATTTGAAATTACCTAAACAAACACGCCTACCCCAATAGAATCTGGACATTCTGTTGATAGACCAGCCCAACACATAAGCAACAATGTCAGTTAGTATACACCTTACTGATGATTGGCTACATCTGTGTTTTGATGGTGTGATGATTGGTAATTTGATTTAATATATTGGCTCTCTGCAGAGTATACACTTCCATTTAAAGGTGCCAAAGAATGCATTGAGATAATGGGCCCTATCTTGCACCCACCGCAATTGACTTTGTCAGTGACGCATGTATCATTCGTATTTTCCACCGGCGCAAAGCAGGTTTTTCCCTCCACAGACGCACGTCGGCAAACTATGGAATGAACTTGCGCTCGCTGGGCGGTTCAGCGCAAAAAAGGAGGCGTGTTCCGGCGCAAACCATCCCTGACGCTATTTTGCAGTTTCAAAAAACAATTGCGCCACTGACCAGAAAAAACTAGGCTAAAGTCAGTGGCGCGTTGCGCGTTGTTCATTATGCTATTTTAAGGGCGCATGCTTGACCATAATGTATAGCGTGCACAACGCGAACACACTTTGCTTATCTAATCTACACAGATGCAACAGTTATTTTTGCAAATCATAAATTGTTACAATAAAAAATATTAACACATGAGATAAGGGAAATCATTGTGGTGATAGTTTTTATTTATTTTGTGTGGCTGCGTTAAAAAATTATCATGCAAATAACAATTAAAATATTTTCATATTTTATGTAAATAATAATTAAAATGTTTTCATAAGAAACCTTAATGTATGTGAACTTGATTTGTAAGTGTACTTTGGGGTTGGACTGCTTTTTGGCTTTCAGCGGTGAGGGTGGATGCAGTGATGTCCTCTGCTGGCGTCAGGTCATGTGTAGGCAGATCCACCTCCCGTTATGGCGTGCCCGATTTATGCTGGCAAGCTTGGGATTCCCCCGTCTCCTGACATCATTGTAGCGCTTGCGGCGCAACGTCCTGAGGATGCCAGCTGATGAGACAATTGTGGCTATTTCCTCCCACGCCTATTTAACCTACGCTGATTTGGGCGGTTTCTCCCATCCCCATACAAAACAACTTCTCTGTCTGTGACTGCTCTTACAAGAACTCCTGGCATGCGCCTGGTAAATCCATCATAATAATAGCAACCCGCCATGAAACTTGCGCACTTGCGTTTAAAGGGAATGTTGGATGACATTCTGATTGGTTTATTTGACGTTACGCCGAAACCACACCTATGAATAATGAACCTACTTCAGACCAACCCCTGATTGATTTGCGCCTGGCGCAAGAGTTATTTCTTCCGCCGGGAAAATAGCAACAGCGCCCAAGATCCGCCCACAAAGTCACTTGCGCTTTGCGCTTCGCACTTGCGTTTCAGATCGTTAAAATAGGGCCCAATATGTTAAAGCAACACCAAAGAGTTTTGGCTCTTTGCTCCCCCTACAGGTTAGAAGCGTAATTGTCCATTACCCACTGTCATAAATACTGAGGCATAGCTGGCTCTGATTGGATTGTAGGTCTGCCGTAAAGCAAGTTTTTGTAGTATTCACTCGGACTACAGGACCACTACCCGACGTTTGGAAACTTCTTTAGTGCGGTTTTGGCCGATAGAGGGCTGCAAAGCGAATGTGAAAGTGCTGTTCACCCTGTTTAGAGTGGATGAACGACTGAAACTGTTTTGGAAGCGTTATTTTAAGGTAAAAAAAACTCTTTGGTGTTGCTTTAAATTGTTCTCTGATATTTACATAGGAGGAAAGTGGCTTTATTAAGTGCAAAAATCATCCAGAAACATTTTTACATGTCCATTTACAACCCTAGGATTTTCCCTTGAAATAGTCTATTAATACCTTATTGAAAAGATCATGAATAATAGTGTTGAGCTCTGCTCTGATTGGTTGTTCAATAGCTCTCTCTGTGTTTGTAAACAGACGTTATATTTGAGCCTCAATAGTTTAAAAGCGACTGTGGTTACACCCACTGAGTGGCAAATAATCTGAGCGACAGCATTAGCATAGCGTGAAAAACTGACTGCAAAAAACACTCAAAGGAGAAATCAGTAGCAGTAGCCATATGTCAGGTTTGTAAAATTCTGGTATTAAAAATCCTATCAAAATGCACCAATCTGTGTAATGGCAAAGTTTTGTCAGTGAGCCTTCATTAAAAAATATCCATTATGATGAGCCTTGTGTTCTGCAATGGTGGGATGGTTTAATAGTGTTAGGCAAAACAAACATATATGTCACATGACATATGCCAATGTCCACAGACTACTGGTTGTTTGGCTAGTTGTTAGGGTCACTGTTAAATTCAATTTAAGCAGCAGCCGCTATGAAAACCAGCCATTTTGTTGAACGTTTTGCCACTCATCAGGGTGAGTTCCGGCGTGGTTACATGGAAAAGTGACGTCGTTGCATACCCTCTATAGTAGAACTGCAGTCTAAACGCTAGCATATAGCATTAACTAGCATATAGTGCTAACTCAGCAATCACAACTTTGTTTTTAGTGTAACAACACTAATAAATTTAATGCGTTGGGGGCGTACATCATGACTGTAACGTCACAGTCTGTGTTATGTTAAGATTGGCCTGTTTTCCAGCTATCTTTTGCATGCATGAGGTTAACAAAAGGAGGAGGAACCAATCGTGATTGAGATTCACGGTATGTCATTACCATGTAAAGAACTCTTATTCTTCATGGGTAAATACAGTTTTACATTGCACAGCACCTTTAATTGAACACAGTGTGAAAAACAAATGAGACATTTACTGATACTGCATGAATAATACCTTTCAGCAGGTGATCACACTTTTTGTGAGCGTGTGAGGTAGCGAGTGACCTCGAGGCACAGAGGCAGAGCTCATTGTGGTGTAATTTCCTCGTCCAGAGGCTGGAGTGTTTGTGTCAGAGTGAGACCTCTGTGTGATTGCCTCTCCGTCACCAGTGTAAACCGAGGATAATGCTACGGCCACCTTCCCCGCTGCAAAAACGGGATCAACACAATCCAATTTCTCTCTCCGTGCAAAGATGGAATAATTTGAAAGAATGGGGTTTGCCGAGCCCAGCGCCTGGGATCTGGGGGGGAAGATAAAGCGCTGTTAAAAAACAGCCATTACAAAGGGAATTGTGAGTGAGGTGTTGCAGGACAACAGAACCCACAAGTCGACAACATGGATGGAAAGTGGCTTCCAAAACATCAAGAAGCGAGAACGCCACGGGTAAAATTGAGGTGTCTAACTAGCAATCTGGTCCAAAACAGAGCTCTGGTAAAACGTGCGCCATGTGGCAACATATTTTATGTGGATTACAGCTTAGAGAGATAGGGGAAAAAGTTGCATTACGCTCATTTGCATTAAAAGCCTCAGGAATCTTGGATAACGTCATTACAAGTTACTCTTTTCCTCATGCAATTACTAAAAATATCCAGTTTAATTTCGAAGCAGCTGGGCATCAGAGCATTTGAAATGCACAAGTGCCTCAGAATCAGGTTTGTGTCTTTGCATGACAAAAACATCAACCAGTGGGGGGAAAAGTTTGAAAAGCTCTTGAAAAGTCACCAGTTCCCAGCTACTGTTGGATCCCTAATTGCTTTCAGGTGTCGTCTTCTCTGTGCGCAGTGACTGTGCCACCAGAAGGAGGGCAGAAGTGATTTGTGTAGATGCCGGCGTTGCAGGAGGCCGAAGTGAAGCTGGGATGGGTTGGAGTAATCAGGATGGGGAACGAACCCCCACCTCTCGCCTCTGTGTGTCAGACGGGCCCACTATGATGAATGGACCCTAGATTAGAGCTCACACAGGGCAGGCGCAGACCTCAGGTGTGCAACCTAATGCATCAACATTCAAGAGCGTATTGTGTTCAAACGTAAACATAGGTGTACGTGTGCTTCAAAAAGCTGTAGAGTAGATGGTATTTCTTTTTTTTTTTTTTGAAAAGGTGAAAGAGAGACACAATGTGATTTGAAGTTGCTTGACCCTTGCGGGTAATGCGAGGACCAATTATACCATTTCCTGCATGAGTAAGACATCTCCATTCTCCTCACTGGAAAACGATGTAATTAATTGGTAAATTAAATCAAGTCAAGTGTTTGAGTGATGGAATGGACGCACCGCTGTTACACTAACACGGCTTGGGAAAACAATATATACGTCCATCCCCAGATTATCAGCCCGAGCAGCATCTTTGTGCCTGTATCAGTGACAGAGATATTTCCCAGCTAAAGGTGAGAGGGTGTGAGCATTGGATTCAGGGATCTATATGGCTATCCAGCAGGGGGGGTTGGCAGTCAATGGAGAGGGCCAATGGCTGAGGCTGTGTGGCTAAGTGTCTCATCAGCATCCTACTCGTGTTCCAGGCCCACGCTCTAACTGCGCCCTGACTTGATTGTAATTGCCTGAATTCGGCTCCCGCTGCTCCATCCTGGCAATATAACTGCCACATTTTAACCCCAGCGAGCCTAGGCACACAGCCCTTTGGCTATTCGAGGATGTGTTATATTTGACTCTGCTTGTGCCTTTATGGTTAAAGGTTTCCAAATGTATCAGCTTTATTTCAATTTCATTGGAGTCCAGAAAGGGTACAAAATCACTGAGGTTTATATTGCCCTTATCTTGAATTAAGTATGCATCTTGAATTTTGTTTCTGTAGCTCAGGTGGGAGAGGATACACTCTTAAGAGTTCTTCATAAAGATGCGTTTTTGGTTCCCCAAAGAACAATTAAGTCAAAGGCCCTAAAACGACCACTTCTTTATTACCTTTTGTAAAACCTTACACTCTTAAAAAAAGATTTTTTTTAAAGAACAATTTCTTTTATACATTTTTATAATCTGAAGAACCTTTTATCACCTTAAAGAACCTTTTGCTTTGATTTACCATTAAGACAGAAAAGGTTCTTCTATGGCATGAAGCACATTTATATTTAAGAGTGCATGTCACTACAAATCTTTTGTGCAATAAATGGAAAATGTCCTTTAGGGAAACATACAGCCCAACAAATAAGCGTTTTGGAGTGTTTATTTAAAAAATGTAGTGCTTGCAACAGCAGCGACCTGGATTGATAAAATGTCAACTTTAGATCACGTGTCTTCAACAGGGGAACCTCAAAATATTGTTTGAATTTCAAATATTATTTTTGTTATTTTTAAGGAAATTATTCATAAAACAAAATGCATTAATATGGTTATAATAAACAATAAAACTTGATTAAAACAAAGAGCATAAATATCCCACATTAAATTCTATTCAGTAAAATTTAAATGAAATATGTAGTTTGTAAGTAAAAGACTATTTTAAAATCTTTGTAATTAAACTATCATAACAAAATATGTAAATCCAGTCTTAATTTAATACATGTTCTGGGGGTCCCTGCTCATCCTCTCTATCCATTAAAGAGGCCTTGGCCTTAAAAGGCTAAAGATATCTGAACTTGAGAAAAGCACTTTCAATATAAATTAATATTAATGTATATTTTATATAGTGCTGCACATTTCAGTCCTAAAAAAAAAACTAAAAAACTTTCTTATTTAACTTTAAATTGAAATTAGTTCAATTTTAAAGGGAGTGTTCACCCAAAAGTGATAATTCCGTCATCATTTACTCAACCTAATGTTGACTTTTTTCGGATAAACACAAAATAATTTTTGATAAATGATGATAAGCACAAAGCAGCTGGAAACCATTGACTTACTTGACATTACGATGGAAGTATTGTGATAAATTATACTGAAGATATTTTGATAAAATGTAGTAAGCACACAGTTGACGGATCCCATTATAAATTCTATAGTATTTGTGCTTTACATGGAGGAAACAAAAGAAAATGCAAAATAATTAATTGTAAATAAAATAAAATATATAGTAGGGGTGCGGGGCAAAAACTTACATGGGGTTAGTTGTAACACGGACTCTTTACATTGTTGCACAAGGTTGAGCGTTGTGGTTTTCCGATATTTTTTCACGCTGCCAAAAGACAAATTATTGGAAATGTATAATGTTTTTTCAGAGAGTTATTGATGAATGAGTGTTTTGAGGGCATGCAAGTAAATTTTTCGGTTTCTAAGTTGGTTGTGTAAGATACCAAATGTATTTACCAAATAAATAAAGTGAACTTGAACCAGAAACATATTAATCTGTGTCTTCTTGACTAAAACATAGCATCGTTTTGAAATATGTCTGCAGCTCTTAGCAACATTTTTGGTGGGCTTGAAAATATTTTGACCCAGCGGAGTTAATTGTAACTCTGTGTTACAACTAACCCCTCAGCACTTACAATATGAAAACCGCTAACATAATTCTTGCTGTTGTTTTAAATAGGCTCCACACAAATAATTGCTGGCTGCCAACAAAATAAATGTGCCTGTCTATCAAAACTAATGTGTCAAATTTATTTTTGTTCATAACTTTAATATTGATTGAATAAAGTCACATCAAAGATTAAAATCTCAAATATTTAGACATTTGTATCCATTTATAATTGAACTATTGTTAGAAAAGGGCTGGATGAATGAATACAGTGTGGATACCTGTCTATTATAGACATATATATATAAACAATATCCACTCCAAGTATATAGACAAAATAGTATTGAAATATTTGCCTGTAAACTTAATTTTTAGCAAGTGTTACAACTAACCCCCTGCCTGTTACAATTAACCCCACCTATGGGGTAAGTTGTCACGTTTGCACTTCTGTCACGTTTGGAGTAATTGTCGGAGGTAAATATTATATTTACATATTGACTATTAGCCATGACTTGATAACAGAATTAATAACAACATGAGTCCTTTTGCAATAGTTTATTTCTGATAACAAGGGAAATAAATGACAAATTGCCTAAATTACCTTCGTTCATATATCATAGCTAATGCGTATCAAATATAACACTGAACTAACATTACTTTTAATGCAAAATTAATGTACACTTTAAAACATTTGCTGTAATTATGCAGCTGGTTGCCAGTAACTTACTGTATTAGATAAAGACTCAAAATGATTCATGTTCATTTAACTTTGAACAAACTTTTGCCAGTAAATAACAAATGTAAAATCTACAGTAAGTTGCTGGCAGATAGTAATTTCTACAGAAAGTTTTTACAGTTAGCTTCAGGTCCTTGAATTCTTGCCTGGCTCCCTAACCTCTCCGCACAGCTGTGATCCATACTCGTCATCTCTCCTCATCTTTAGCAAACCAAAACATTTTATTTTCGACAAGGTATTTGTTTCAGCGATCAGTTTAGCCACTAGCCAGACCAAAAAATAAAAACGACAAACATGTCATCGTATGAGACAATGTAGGAATGAAACACGCTCTGTAAGACAGTTGGTCCGTTTAGGGCTACTGTATAAACATGACGGCGACTTCCATGTAAGGGGACCAATGGGGTAAGTAGATAAAAACGGCTCATTCTAAGGTAATAAAAACAATACAGTTCATTATGTAAGGTCTTTATACACCACTAATAATATAGTTATGTATATTATTTTGCATTTCTGTCAAGAAATCCTTCTAAACGTTACACAATGCACCTTTAACTATTAAACTAGAAGTCAGAAACATGCCTTGATGTGCATGCAAAATAAATGACCATGTAAAACTTAAAAAGCGTACATTCCATTTCAAATTTTCGCTATAATCACCAAGTACATCTAGACATCTCATCAAGTAGTGGCATTGTAGCAAAATGAGCGTGTGACTTCCTGCTGTATGGCAGGAAGCGTGTGGGTCCAGACGGGCAGGGTTAACTTCAGAACTCCCCTGCGGAGCTCCTCTCTCTGTGATAATAGTTGCTCGCGTAATGAAGAGCAGCCTGCTCGCCAACAGGTGGTCCTTTTTAAAGAGCCCAGCCACTGCACTCAGGACAAAAAAAAACTGCCATGCTAAAATGTGTCAGAATCTAATGTTCCGCAGAATGAAAAACCTGTTTTCTTCCCTTTGTTCGGCGCTAGAGATTCAGCCTTGTTCACCATTGTTCCCCACACAAACGAGCAACAGTCTTTTTTGACACAGAGCCACGGGGAAAGAAAGACTGAATCTGACTAGTCAGAGGAGAGAGGGGGAAAGCTTTCTTTCCTTCTTTTTGGAGGGTTGAAGCCCATTAAGAGTTTGCGAGTTATGAATGGTTATGAGTCTATGTCTCTCCTTCGCACAATGTAGGAGAACCAAAGAAATGGAGAAAAAGCCTAACTGGCTTTTCTTGCGATTGCCAAGAAGTCTTAATCACATACAGACGGCAAAGAGGAGATAGTAAAAGGTAGCGAAAGAGCGAGGAAGTGTGTGACAGAGAGAAACCAGTAAACGAATTGGGACGGAAGTACCTTTTGCTATAGACAGAATAGCTGGGTGAAGTGGAGTGGTTGGGGGTAGGGAACGGAGTTAATCCTCCATGCACGGTCGCAGAAGAAAATCATGAGAATATGACCGTTGACTACTTTGTGTATAGAGTTCACTGGGGAATAAAATATGCTGTATATTTGCTATAGCTCCCTCTTTCATATTTATGGTCAGTAATGGTGATTATGGAAAGACAGACCGATGCTAAACCAACTGTACAATAAATCAACAAAGGACACACAGACACAGATGTAGATGTAGACTGGCCTACTTCACCAGCCTATTAGCCTGCGTTCTCAGCTTAATGGCCAGAAGGACAAACGGACATTGGTGAGCCGTACTTCACAACAAAGGCCTTAATTCACTTTTATAATCCATTTGTTATTGTCAAGCCAATTTGTTCTCCTTAAGCTACGTAAGAATCCGAGCCTGAGACAAAAGCTGGAGGATCGACAATAGACAACTCCCCCATTTGCTTTGTTACTGTTCAAGTACACACCTCCCAGGGTGCATTGCGGGCCTTTTTCGGGCTCAGAAAGCCGGAGCAAAAATTAAAGAGGTCTGTCCGAACACCTGGAGGAGTCAGCTTTTGCTTCCCACTTCACCGTTGGAACAGATCGCAGCCCTCACACAGTGAATTCCAACAAGTCCCGTGTTTTGACAAGCCTTCACTCAGGCAGTTTTAATTACCTGTCACTACTGGGGTTGGTGGCTTGTGAATGCGGGTCTTGGTTGAGAGGTACAGAAACCCAAAGTACAGACGTTTTCCAGTAAAGTACAGGAGAAGAGACGAATCTTACAGGAACGGACAAATCTAATTTATATTATTTTTTAATATACATTTTTTCAAATAAATATGTAATGAAAATATCAATAATTGCCTACTGCCGTGTCACTAGCTCGCATATAACTCTATGCAGTTATGTGCATTGCAAATGTTTAGATTTCAATTTTACAATAGCAAAAGCTCCAGAGTAAAAGTTATTACACCGCTTGTTGGAATGCTTAATTCTGATTGGACAAGGTTGTTATTCCCAGATAACAACCGCTAAAAACGAATAACACACGTAACCCAGATGTTGCAAATTGTTTTGACAGGTACAGTTTAATATTATAAAACAATTAAATATAAATATGTCTTTTAATAACATAAATGCCATTATATTTATATTATTAAACCAAATAGTGTGTGACATTTGAACATCATGTCTTAAAACCGAAAGTAAACAGGATTTCTGCACGGAAGGTCTGTATCCGTTAAAATTGGCAAATAAAATATTTCAATTCAATATTTATTAGCCTTATCTTTCTTATGAGATAATTAGCTGTGTAATAAGTGGTATAATATACAGGCAGCCAGTTGTTATCATTAAATTTGCCCTTTATTAGCAGATAAAATGCTATTATTTGCTATTATTATATTTAGTTGCACATTTCTTTAAGCTAGGGCTGTCACAATGATTAAACAATCGTCTCGTCGTGATTATTTGACCACATTGTAATGATTTCAGATCACCGCAATGATTGCATATCTCTCTAAAAACACAAGGGGGAGCTGCAGCGCCTGTATAAACGAGACCGTATCAGATGGCGCTCCTTAACTGACAGTGTAACACGTGGAAAAAACTGCATTTAAAGAAAATTTTGTTAAGCAGTTACACCCACAACAGCCATATGGTCCAGTACTAATATGACCTTAGTGGGATTGGCTACTATTAAAGGCCTGTTCTGGTATGGTCAGTTTGTTTTAATTGCATTTTTATTTTCAGTTATTTTTCAGACACTTTAGTGTGTTTATTTCTTATGAAGAATTATCAGTTTTTGAAAGATATATTCATTAAATAATTACTTTGAAATATGTGTTATGTGTAGTATTATAAAACGGTTAGTTCCAATCCTTGATTCTGATTGGTCAATATGTGTGCTTTATTCACGATAAAACACAGCTGACCGCTTCACCCAACGGTTCTGTTTATCACTGCGCCCTTAGCAACACCCTTAGCAACCACATGTATCGGTTTGTTGTTTTTATTTGAGCTTTCATGCATATTACACATTGGAACACATTTTTGTTCATGGTCAGGGACTATTTTTTCTAGCGGAAGGAATGCTTTTTATTGATTTAATTAACTTCATGAAAGTTCCACTAATATTTTTTTTTTACTTTAATATTGTGTGGTCCATTTTATAAAAGCAATAAGGTACTTGAGGCAAGTGCTGTATCGTGAATAAGTAATGGCTGAAGGGGTTGCTGGCACTCGGCTTTGCGTCGTGCCTAACAACGCCCTTCAGCAGTTACTTATTCACAATACAGCACAGCCTCTTGTACCTTATTGCTTACATATTTACTGCCAGGTAAACCATGCAAAATATTTACTTTAAATAATCACAACAATGTGTGAAAATGATCTCATGAACAAACAAAAAAAGTATGAGAATTAAATGTCAAAGCAATAAAATAGACAATTAATCGTCATAATCTGCACAATTTATTAGGCAATTAACCGTCAGCCAAATGTCATAATCGTGACAGCCCTACTTTACGCTATTTAAATGTTACCATTTGTACCTTTAATCCTATTATTAAAAAAGTGCATTGAGAGGTTACAGATGGACACTGTGAGTCACAGCAGCCGCTGCTGTCCATTCACATTGCATGTCGTTTGCAATCACATTCACATGTTCTTTAAGCAGTCTCTTCTCCCCTCAATCACATGTAATAATCACTTTAAACATTAACATATTCATGACCCCTCGCTGACATGTAGGCTGCTGAAGAATTATTCTTTCTTGTACAAACTTAAAATAATAGCAGTCAAAATAGAGTATTGAAAATTATTTTGCTGTATTTTGGTTACACACATACAAATGGTTGACCATAATGTGCGTCAAGTTATTATTATGCTGGTTATTACAACAGTCACATAGTATTAAGCAGAATGATGCTGTTAGTTCTTCATTTTTAGTTTTAAAATAATGATTTTATTTATAAAATTGTTGTCTATAATAACTACAGTTCATTATCATTTTAATAGTTTATTTTTATCGAGACCTGTATTTTCTTAGAGACAAAAAATAATTAATTGAACAAAATACATTATTTTGAGGCTGAAGTGTTCAATTCCATCAAATTATTGGACTCGAGAGGAAATTTTCACTAAAAATGCACATAATTTTCTTTCTTATTTGAATTTATTTACACCCTAAGTGGCATACAAACGTAAAATGGATAATAATAATAATGAAAAACAAAAAAGTACATTTTACAAACAACGTGACATTCAGTGACAATGTAAACCATAAATGTGCCCTTGTGCTGAAATCCATAAAAAAAAAATTTAATGAGGCAAAGAATGAAGTTTATTTTTATAAATCATAAAAAATGAAGTGAATGAGCAGGACCTTTATGTCAGTATGGAAACTCTCCTGTGTCTGTGGGCTGGAACTCGCTAGTTTTTCTCATCAAGGCAGCTTTGATGGCGCTGATCTTCCCATCCAGCTCAGCAAGACTGCAGCTCTGTATAAACACAGACGTTTTCATCAGCCACCCGAGATATTCTCATTTAACAGCGGGACCTTCACGATTTTCTCCATGACTACATAAATGCAACTTACCTGCGACATTGAGGTTTTGGGCCGTTTAATCGAGAAATTCTGAAAGAAAAGAAACGGAAGTGTGAAATGAATGCTGATTTATACGAACAATGCATATGAGACGGCACATCACAGGTTTGGTCTGTTAATCAGATTACACACAAATCTCTGCTTTGGCCTTTTATTCAAAGAACAAAAAAAGACCAAATTCCAAGGCGGAAAAATGTAAAGGCAGCCAAAACAATACATTAAACCAAGGACAAGGACTTTAACCAGTAAGTGGGCAGAAACGGCACATGATTGGAGTATGAAACAGAGACGTCCTTCATTGTAACTCAATCACTGCCAACAGACCAGCGCTGCCATGGACTCGCACTGATTAACAGTATTAAGTGGGGGCCGTTGGAATTTTTATTCCCGTCCAATGGATTTATACTGTCCATTTTTTTATCCATTATCCATAATTTATCTCCATTTTAATCACTTTTGGCTGTGCGTGTGGGCCATTTGGTTGGGAGATGATATCTGCTCAGCCCTGGTCAGCAGAGTTCAATTAATTCATTCTATTTGCTAAAAGCAGCGCCGCAAACTAAGAAGATCAGCATATTTGACGGCACTCGACGTCCCACTTTACAGGCAATACACAGACACACACACATTGTAAAGGACATGGAAATCAGCTAGCTTTCAGCCCAGCACCGAACTAAGTGAAGCTGGTGTGAGGAGGCGTAGAAACGGTTCAAGAGCACTTACTCAGCTAACTTTGATGGGCTACAATCTGACAGGGATAACAAATTCTGGAGTGAGGGAAAATATCACCCATATCAGCTTTTAATGGTTTTGAAGAACTCTTTGGTCGTCTATCGTGAGCGCGGGAGGAGAAACATAAGTGAGAAGTCAGCGTAGCAAGGACTTGCGCTGGATGGCATAAAAACAAACAAAGAATGTGTGGTAGAAGGACAGGCTCTTAAACTTACACTACACAAGGACCCAAGAGCTATACCACCTAAATGCTATGATAGTTATGAATCCAAAATAATATAAAGCTTATAATGCTACAGGTAAACCTTGTATCTTTAAGAGGTCATATCTGTGTTGCATACATTTCTGCATATTTGTCTGCATAATTTCAAATAAAAAATTGTTTATTCAACCCCTTTTTGACTCCCTCGACTCCGTCGACTCCGTCGAATAAACAGGACTTTTTATTTACTGTGCCTTTAAGAAACAAACCCCTTTGTTTGAGAAAAGAGCAACAGTGCATTATCGGTTAAGGTTTGATCTGTATGATTGATGTCAGGTGCAATGTAGTTTTTAACTATTCAAAAACAGCAAAGTCTTCATTACATTTGTGGCAGGATCATAACACAATCCATGCTGAAATGTACCACACAAATGGTTGAAGCCTTACAGCTATTACTTACATTGGAATTCTTCAGTAAGATATGCAGAATAGCTAGAATAGCTAATAGCTATGCAGAATTAAGGGGTCTAAGGGGTCTGTTTTAAGATTTTGCATGAAAATTGTATAAATAGATTTAGCAAAGTCTGGAGTCTTTCAATTGGGTCAAAAAAATCTGTAATTTGGATGAATTTTTCTCAGATGTATTTTAAAAAATAGAAAGAAAAGACATGATATGGACTAAATAAAACACAATTTTGATTACACAGAGTTTTTTATAAAGTTGCTTTTACGCATTTGGCAGATGCTTTTATCCAAAGTAACTTGTGGTGCACTGCAATGTTACATTTTATCAGCATGTATATTCACCGAGTTACCCACAACCTTTTGCAATGCTAAAGCAATGCTCTACCACTTAGCTAAAGGACACGCTCAAATTAGGAACACTAATGTGGTGTACACACCAAATGCGAATTCAACAATTTGCACGAGTAGATTACATACAAAGTCAATGCAAAGACCCCAATAGACACAAATTCGTACAGGGCAATGTAAATTATGTGAATTGGGCGACGCCTCAAACGCATCTTCTGCTCAATTTAAAAACAATTCAATACGAGTGAAAAATTCACCTAATCCAACGTTAAATCAAGCGAGTAACGTGATGCAAATACACTGGAAGTAGACCTTGTCTGACGTGCGAATTGTGCTACACGCGATGCGGCGCAGCGCTTCTAGCACGGTATGCGACCTCCTTAAAGGAATAGTCTACCCTTTTGCCATATTAAACTATGTTATTACCTCAACCTAGACGAATTTATACATACCTATATTTTTTCAATGCGTGCACTGTACAGCGCGTTGTGAATGTGTTAGCATTTAGCCTAGCCCCATTCATTCCTATGGTGCCAAAAAAAGTTTTATTTTGTGGCACCATACTATTATAACTCCTCATGTAATAGTCTTTAAATAGGGAAAACACGGAAGTGTTTGGTGGCTTCCCTGTTTGGTACTAGGAATGAATGGGTCTAGGCTAAATGCTAACACATTCACGACGCGCTGTACAGTGCACGCATTGAAAAAAGATAGATATGTATTAATTCGTCTAAGTTGAGGTAATAACAGTTTAATATGGCAAAAGGGTAGACTATTCCTTTAAGACAATGAGTTTTTAAGATGTGCAAAGCAATAGACATGTAAATTTAACGCATTTTTTGTGACACCTCAAAACAATGTTATTGTGTGTAACTGGAAGGCACAAATCACCTAAATGGATGGCATTTCAATTCTACAGATGAGTTTTTTTGTAACATTCTATAATAAGGTTGTATTTGTTAATATTAGTAAATGCATTATATAACAAACAAACAATAAGCAAAATAGTTTTACGTATTTAATTAATCTTTTTAATTTTAGGTAATAATAATACAATTGTTCATTAGGGCTGTGAGAAGTAATAGCGCAAATGCGCATTTTCTCAATGATTGAATTTTAATGAGTTATGTTGCAATGGCGCCAGCTCCCAAAGCCAGAGGACCCTTTCGTGCAAAAACGACATTTGTGTAATATTAATTATATTATAACTATTATTAACAGTTTCAACTTGCTGAAATGAACAGAAACTAATAATATTGCTTATAAAAGTGCTGTAGAAGTATGGTTTATTGTTAGGTCATGTTAACTAATGCAATAACTATCTTAATAAATACAACCTTATTATCAACCTTATTGTACTATCACTTTTTCTTTAAGCAGATCTGAAGATAAAGCACATCTACACTTCTATCTTTCACTATTATTTTCTTGTAAACACACAATGTTTCCCAGACAGGGCTTATCCTAGTCCCAGACTAAAATGCATGTTAGAGCTGCCTTCATTTAATAACATCTTGCATTGACATATCTAAACCCTGTCTGGGAAACCACCCTATTGTGTTTACAGATAAGATATTTTTTCAACAAAAAAGGAAGTCATCCAATGATTCATCTAAAGCTTTGTTTTCTGTGTTCATATACTACTGTTGACATTCTAAGAGCGTGGAACTTGTGAAATGATAGCGCTAAGCTCAACAGACTAATTCAATATCTGATCATCCACTTCTACAACAAACAAGAACACACACGCATTCTCTCTTCCCACCACTTACTGTGGAGTGGAAGTACTCTGGGGAAAGACCCTCAAGCTCCAGAATTCGATCTTCAAGTTTCTTTAGCCGCTGATAAACGCTCTGAGGTACTGGACCCGCTAAAAGAAAAATACAGTACATTAGCATTAAATAACTATCAACCTTTGTCAACATTCATCAGCAAGTCCTTAGTAGAAATAGTAACACATGTCCAGAAAAGGTCCTTAAAAGTTAAACTAGTGATCCAGCAAACCTGGTGGAAGTTTCAGGTGAGCTTCCATGTTATGAAGCCTCTCCTCAATGGCTGGGTTTCCACAGTCTCTACTAATGGAGCCTTGCTGATGGTCTCCCAGCTCACCATGCACCACTCTAGTCTGGGGTCCGTATGTATTTATCACACGTGTCACTGATATAGGAAACAAACACCAATTACTGATCCATGACTCTAATCACATGGTCTGAAGTTTTTATAAAGAATGTGAGCATAAGCACTTATATGAATCACTACACGAAGAGCAAACAGAAACATATTTAAGATTAAATATGAAACAACTTTTAATTATATGTCTACATGGATGCCACAGGGTTGGGGTATACATGTAAATATGTAATGTATTCTTATAGATTATAATAAACCTTTGACGTGACTCTTGAAACCAGGATATGGCGTGAAGACTGCATCCGTTCGTGCACAGCTGTCCTCTATAAACCAAAAGAAATAAAACAAAACCTATGGTTAAAATGTATATATCCTGCGAAATAGTTTAATGCTAAAAATTTACTAAAAGTGCCCTTATATAAACGGTTTCAAAAGTAACAACATAAACAAGCTGCTATTGTGGTCAACACATAACTTCCGGTAAACTTCGCTAAGAATAAATGACAACAAAGTCCTTTTAAAGTAGTTTATTTATATAACAAACAAAATAAACAACGTAGATTACCTAGGAAACCAAAACATTTGATATTTTCCACTAAGTATTTGTTCAAGAGTTAAGGCCGTTTCACATGGTACGCGGCAACTGCGAGTGTTTGGTTCTTTTTTAATACGAGACGTGTGGAAAGCGGCAAAACGGGAGCTGTTTCAGAGGGGAAGCGGAGTTGGTCCACACGCCTTGCTCGTGCACCCAAAATCCTATTCCTTCTCCGGACACGGTACTTCATGACAGGCGCCGTTGAAGATAAACATATTTGCACTAAATGCTGCACAAAACGCTTCCAATACAAGAGAAAAGCTGAAGCCGCGCGGCGATTTTGCCGCTTACCGCGTACCGTGTGAAACGGCCATTAGTCAGCCCATTAAACAAACAGAAACCGGAAGTAAAGTGCAGATCAGACGCATAATCGTATCATCGCACGTGCGTCCGTTGAAACCTATTCCACAATTCAATTTTTTTATGTTTTAGTTTACAATTTATATATTAGAATTTATTGAAAGGATAGCCTTTTGAACAATCTAATTTGGGGGTCCTGAAAACATAAACCTTCTTTTTTTCCTTTAAATGCCATACCAGCTTCTTAGGCTATATTCATGGCGAGAATAAGTGTAATTAAATAAAGTAAGCCTAGAAAAGATGTTTAAAATTAATTTCCTCTAAAAATCCAGAACTATGTTTGGATTCACTTGATCAAAAACCTTTTCAAAAGTATCAACAGAATAAAAAGGTTTCTGGAAACATAAACATAACATTACATAACATTATATTAATTCTTAGACAGAAGTTTTTACCAGTATTTTTTTTAATAGATGAGGTAGCACAGATAAGAAAACGATCTGTGTGAAACTTGAGTTATTTTCTAAATGTCAACAAAAAAATATTGCGAAATGATGCTATTTCCATTACCCAATGTTATGCGACTAGAACGTAATTTTGTTCTCTTGCAAGAAAAAA
This sequence comes from Paramisgurnus dabryanus, assembly GCF_030506205.2. Lineage (NCBI taxonomy): Eukaryota > Metazoa > Chordata > Actinopteri > Cypriniformes > Cobitidae > Paramisgurnus > Paramisgurnus dabryanus. Next base: position 24,929,704 of record NC_133353.1, read on the forward strand.
AAAACTGCAGTTTTGCTATACATTCCTTTCTTGAATTGCCTAAAAAAACCACCTCATCCAACCGTAAAAACGTTTCCGTGATATATGGGAGTTTATGCGAATTGCTGTTTTTCCATTGAGTGCATTTTTCAATTTGCTATTTCAATTTGTGCTATTTGAAGGCTAATGGAAATGCAGCTATAGATCGAAACTACATCATGGGTTGATGCCAAATAAAGCTGCTTTACAAAATGTATGGAGTGTAGGTAGCTAAGATAAATACCATAGTTTAAGTATGATTAAATGTCTTGCTGTGTGATATCTGATATGTTAAAATTCATTCAAAATTTTGAATAAATATGCATGTAATATAAATATGCATGCAGTAACTTTGTCATTAGTTCACACTTTAAGATTACATAAAAAGTAATTAAAAACCAGGGACTGGATCTAGGACCTAAATCATTCACATTTCAGTATAACAGTAAAGACTGATTAGTTGTGTTCAAATATTTAACTAGTAGTGTACACACACTAGTAAATACCCCACCACAAATTGCAAATGAACAAGCCTAAAGCAAACAACCTGCTTTTGGCAACAATAAAGAGTAATTTGTAGTGTAAGCCCAGCATTCTGACCCCTCGTCCATGAAAATCAGCACTCTTACAAACATTGGCAATTGATGTTCAGTATCCCACCGACCTCAAACCCCCCCATGCTGCCCTGCCATCCTCACCCTGATTGCAGTCGATCACGTTGCAAAACTCCCTCACATTGTTTTCATTGATCTCCAGCTGTTTGCGCTCTATAAATGCAGATATCCTACGTTCAATCTGAGAAAATGAGCGAGAAAGAGGGCAATGAGGGTCGGATTGATGAGCAATTGAGGAAAAAAAAATCAATGTACCGTCTTATTTTTGCTGTTTAGTTATAATGAGGAATACTAGGGCAATGTGGGCCGCACAAGTAACAAGTGAGTGCAGTGGACACAATTATTCCAAAAATCAAAACATTTTTCACATGCAACCGTTTCAGATAGTTGTGATTCGCTTTGGCTTTTTATTATAGTAACTGTAAATAAATAAGCAATAAAAATGAGGGCCTCCTTGTCCTTCGCCCACATGCAATTTCAGCATGTAATGAACATCCACTTCATAATGTTGCAAGGACCGGGACCTCTCTCAGGACTCTCAAAGTGGGTGGCTATTTGTTTCTCTCTGACGGAAAGCAGGCACTGAAGGAGGCCACCATTCATTCTGAACTGTCTGTCCATAGATAGCAATTCAAATTCATACATACTGACCAAATGGGCCTGATTACATGCAAATAATAAATAGCGACTATCAAAGAATCAACTTAAGCACTTAAACGCCAGCAAAAAAAATGAATGTTTAGAGCAGCAGCGATAATCATCTGTAAATAAAAATAATAATGAAAATCTAACTTTTCAATTGAATGGGAGCAAATTTATCTGCATAAAAATAAAAAACTTCTTAAAGACATAAACAGAAATCTCTCCCATGTTCTGAATGAATTTTAGTGTGCATGTTAGTTCTTACTAACTAGTACTAGCAGCATCTTCAAAAGAAAAATATACAGACTCCTAAGTCAAGGTATGATGCCGCATCTGCATATTCAAATATCACAACTTACCTCCGATTTACCAGCCTTGATCTGAACATTGTCTTCAGCCTGGGTCTTGTTTTGATCCTCACGTTGAGATGTAGGAGACACATGCTCTGAGTCAATCACCATCTCTTCAGGTGTTTCTGGTCGGCAGCCCAGGTTATTTGAATCCACCTCAATCTCCTTTAGATGTTCAGATATTGACTGGAGGAGACAGATGTATTTAGTGTATATGATTTAGATGTGTTTATAAAATAGACCCTAACAGAGTGATCTGGATCTGCACAATAAGCAACAATGCACTGCTAGTTAACAAATAAAAGTAAAGGAACAGTTCAACCAAATATGAAAATCTTAAATAGCATGAAGGTTTCATTGAGTCGAACATGAACAAATTTATCAACAATCATTAAAGTAATTAGATGTCTCCAGTCGGTTAAAGGTCCCGTTGTTTCTGTGTTTTTGAAGCTTTGATTTCGTTTACAGTGCGCAATATAACATGTGTTTATGTTTCACGTGTAAAAGAAACGCGATATTTTTCACACAATTTACTTATTTGTATACCGCTGTTTTCACTGTCCTCAAAACGGGCTGATGTCTTTCTTGTTCTATGAAGTCCCTCCTTCAGAAATACATTCTGGTTGTGTAGTTTGTTTAGTGTGTTATAATTCGATAGCAGCTTAGCTTGCCGTTAGCTTAGCTGGCGACTGACGTATTCCTGTGGGCGGCGTTCTAGTGACGTCATTAAAACAGGAAGTAGAGGGCTGCAGTTCAAACCGGCCGTTCGCTGTAGGCTTTGAAAGGCGAATTATGTTAAAGAAAATATATTGCCTGGCAGTAGGGATGCACCGATAGGATTTTTTGGGCCGATACCGATTTAAACAGACAACTTCTGGCCGATACCGATATTAAACACTTGTATACAATACTATACAGTTGGTCTATTAGCTAGTTTATTTCTGCATCAAATTATTTTTACTGAACATGGATTGGATCTAATTAACATCAACTGACCAACATAATAAGAGAGGCACAAATTAAGCTAAAACAAATATAATAAGACAGCATGACAACCTTCAAAGATGGTTTTTGCTATTCAGCATTTATTTTATTAACAACATTAACATTAATTTTTTTACATATAATGGATTTCTTTATGCAGTTAATTAATAAGCAATCGGTTTCGGCCTTTCTCGTGCTATTGCTGATATGCCGATGGTTTCAAACTCATAAAAAATCGGCCGATAAATATCGGCGGCCGATACATCGGCGCATCACTACCTGGCAGTGAACTTTGAGCTTTATCATTTTACAGGTATTATTTATGCTATTATGGCAACATTACACACTAACTAGGGTTTAAAAAATGGGATCAGAAAGAACGTGACCTTTAATATGCCTTGTGAAATGAAACTACAATATTTTTGCTTACTTAGCGACTGATACTTCACGTATGAAAGGAAATAGATCAGTGCAGTAAATTCAAATGTGCTGTCAGATTGATAACTTCCAATCTCATTGGTTCCTGCATTTTCACAAAACATGCGAAAACCACTGAGATTTGTAGTTACCAATGTGCCCATATATCTGAATTTACCATCTTGACAAATTTGTTATATGTGTATAAACAATATATTTTCTAAGTTGATAGCTTTATTGTCTTATTCACAGTTCCCTGTACAATGATATTCTTACTTTTCCAATCCAATGCCGTTAAAGAATAAGAATAAAATATAACTAAATAAGTAGAAACAAATCAATTACGAACAATGCAACATATAGTAGTTTTAGCTTATATGAGAAGCAGAAAAGACACAAAAGATATAAAAACTACCATAACCATTTAGAAATATTTTTATTGGGACAATGTCTGCTATGTAGTTCATTGATCCCTGTACTACAAAATTTTGCAGTAGGGTGTCCAAATTGACCAATCAGAATCAAATATTTCAAAAGAAACTTGAAATAGTGCTGCAATGCATATATGACAGTACAGTGAGTCTCCTTTATGTTTCAGCAGACTGAATATAGGTAAATTGGGACACTTTTATGAAATTGATATGAATGTAAAAATCTGAATTCACCCTACATGAGTAAAATTTTACATTGTTAATTTACCTGTAGTTTGGAGATATACTGTTGTAAACTTGTGTATAGATGTGATGGCTGAAGCTCAGAAATATCCATACTGTTGACATTGGCAGTGATACTCAACACTCCATCACCCACGTTTAACTAAAAAAACAATCATTAAAGAGCAAAATAACACACTGTGTGTTACCACATTGTTTTACATGATCACAACGGTCTATATCGAGATTCAGAAGACCGTTTATATAGCAGGCATTTTACACCGACCTTTGTGCCAAACTCGGCGATGGAATCGAGTATTGAGGCGACACAGTTTTTAAATGCATCCCGGGGTCCTGCGTGAGAAAACTGTTCACCAAGCTCCCTCTGTTTACTTCCAGCAGACGCACCGGGTGTTTCTCTGCTCGCCGCCATTGCAGTTCCGCTGCTAATAGCAACGCTGCTGATTGGAGAAGAGCGAGCCTGTATTTCATTGCCTCACTTCCGGTGTGTTTGACTTCATGCGCGCTGCGCAGAACGATCCGATTCTGACACTATATCACCGCGAGAACGATTTAAAAGCACAACTCTGATGTAATTTGCGGATCGTTCTGCGCATAGCTGCTTGATATCGAACACGCCTACATTCGGAACATGGTTGAAAAAATTGGAAAGCAGAACACCACAAATGCAACACTTTACTTTTTGCTTTTAAAATACTTCCAATGCATTTGTTGATTTATTGTTGATAATTGCCACATTTAATTATATTTTTCACATATTAAAGGCGTACCATAATAATAACCTATCATGCTTGTTTACCATTGTATTTATAAATATTATCACACAAACTGTTAGTCTTTATATATATATATATATATATATATATATATATATATATATATATATATATATATATATATATATATATATATATATAGTCTATATAAAGTCTATATATAGATATACACACTATATAGTCTATAATATATATATATATATTACAGACTAAATTTTCCAGCATTTAAACATTTGGAAAGAACCTTTGCCTCACACGTTTTATTAAAAGCAAGTAATATTTTTCTTGAGTATTAAACCTACTGTATTCTTGGCTGTATTTCCAAAATATAGAAATGTTTGTTCAGAAGTGAGTTAAGTTCATACGTCTGTTAACCACTCCTCCTGTCAATCAAGGTAATGTCAGTCTGGTATAGTCTGTAAATGCTGCCAAAAATGTGACCTTAAAAAGACAAGGTGAAGGGTTTAGACATTGGTTCAGTATCCATCGAGTTCAACGTCAGACGTTTCACACTTCAGGAGATATTGTCAGATTCTGCTCCCTACTCACAGTTTTTCTTCCAGGGAGCGTTTTGAAAGGCAGCCTGCCCGTTTATAGCAATACTGACTGTCAGACAATGGTGTAAGGGCAATAGGGATGGGAAGCTGCTCACAATGGTGCTCTTTTCTGTCCCGAGAAAGTGTGGGAAAATCTCCCTCGTCTATTCATACATTCATACGTTCTTTTTTCCATATAATGAGGAGACTGATGAACGTAACAACTGAGAAAAAGAACAATTACCATCAATGACAAAGCACAAGTGCTCGGTGCTGAACCCTGTAATGTCTTCTGGAAGGGTTAATCATTTTAGGAAGGGTTTTGGAGACCGACCTTTCAGCTCCAGTCCTTTCTGTGGCGCTCTTTAATTCGTGCAGCCGGAGGAAAACTGTTACACTTGACATCCTCTTATGCTCTGCATGCTGTTTGAGAATATTCCCACGCAGCAGGATGGACAAAGAGAGACAGATCAAGTCAGTTACCAAGTTATCCCTGGGTTTTCATGTAGTATATTTTAAAGTATTTTGTATTTGTACTGTAATATGGTTTAAACTATGAAAATGTGTAATGTTTTTTCATGCTGCAGCCGAGATTTCTTTCATATTTTGGTGTGTTGCTTTATCATGGACCTAGTAGCTCATTTCATTTCTGAATGAAATAATTTACAACACCACACTGCTCTTATAGCATTAAAAATGACATGTGTTGACATTATAGATACAAGAAATTAGGCATGCTACAAACAATACTTACACACTTTTGTGTTTTGAAATGATCTCTCTGTGTCTCTTTCAGCGCTGTATTTGTGCTAAGTGATCATAAGCAATAGGTGTTGTATCGGATAGTTACCAAAAGATGTAGATGCCTAATCAAATGACTTCATATTATAGATAAGTGAGAATATTCACATTTTATATTCCAAGCATATTAACATAAGCAAGCACAGGTCAAGTGTGTCAGACCCATTCAGGTGTCCTTGCGCTAGGATTAAACTACAGAGTAAAGTAATATATAAGGAAATAGAGTAAGATGGGGTAGCACAGAGAGAATCAGAAAGAGAGGAAGAGGACCATTCAATTTAGAAATATCTAAGACCTATCTAATAGTAGTCTGACATGCTTTCATCTATATCAGCAATATATGGTTTTTCAGAAAGGCAGCATTCATGGCAGGTATGTTTTCTTTTCTTCAAAGTAACCTTAAGATTTATTAGATACACACCACATTTTCTGAAAGAATCTGTGCACTTGCACTATATGCTTGATTAAAATAAGTAGGCCTCCAGTATGGATATTTGTTATATAAAGTTATTAAGATATATTAATCATGAATATGATATAATTTTATATTTTGCATTATTTTATCTTGTTACTGACTTTCATAGATCAGAGCATGTCAATCAACCAGTCAACATGTGGCATCTGCCTAATTTAATAAGCTTCAAGAAATGAATTTGCGGAAAAACACTATAAGAATAGAAAGTAGAGACCTGTAATATTTAAAAAAATAACACTGGCATTCGATTCTCCTATCTTTTAAATAAAATGCCTTAATAATAAAAAGTAGATGCCTATAAAAATATGTTAAATATGTTATGCCTATTCACATTTACATGCTTATTTGTATGTTATTTTGCAGTTTTTCCCTCTTGTCTAGAATGTTTTAAGGACAGACCTGTCATCTATTTTTGGGCCATGACCCATCAAAGGTTTCCAGGAGGTTAGGAGAACCTTCTTGTCTAGTTCCAGAATTGACTTGTTTCTATATTTACAGTGCACAGCATAAATGAGTACACCCCCTTTGAAAATTAAGATTTTTCTCCATTTGTTAGTAAATATGAGGCCAATTTTCCTTTCCTTTCTAAATAGTTTAAACATTAAACATTTATTTTAATTAACAAAAGGGTGAAAGTCACTGACCATCTTTAGGACTAAAAAAATAACTAATTTAAATCAAATGAGGTGCAGCCCGATGAATATGTAAGCAAAAAAATGTAACAAAATTAACAGGAATTCACTAGGAAATTTATTTAGGAGTGATATTTAAGAGAGAAAATCCACTCCCATGTTATGGTGACAGAATATCACCACATGGTCAAGAAATGTCTCAAGACATGAGAAATAAAATAATTTCTTTGCCCAAAATGGTCAAGGTTTCAAGATAATTAGTTAAGCATTGCTAATAAGTTTGAATACTGTCATGAGAGGAATCCAAAAATTAAAAAAGGATGGACTTGTGAGAAGCTCTTTGCAATGTCCACTGAAGTTAACACCTCGTCAAGAGCGTTTTGTGATAAGAGATGTTGAAAAAAATCATCATGCAAGTTCAGCACAGTTGGCTAAATCATTAAAAAGTCAATCTGGGGTGTTTCCTGTGACACCACACGACAGACGTACGGTGCAAAGGAGAGGCATACATGACTGTCATTCATAGACAAAGCCACTGGTAAAGCCAATGCACAAAAAGCCTTTTGGTAGAGCTCATATTGAGAAAGATAAAGACGATGCTACCATCACTCTGTGCCGTTGGTCACCGGGCAATCTTTTAACATGGCATGTGACCCAAAACACACATCTAAGGTCACAAATTCATTTTAGAAGCAGCACAGGGTAAAGTGATTCAGACCTCAACCCCAGGTAAAGGTATGGGAAGTTCTGAAAAGACAAGAAGAATGTCATTTTCCATCCAGCGTCCAGTATCTAAAAGTGGTCATTGTTCAAGAATGGAGAATAAAAAATTTAACTGTATGTTGTCAACTTGTTTATTCAATGTCTAGAAGAATTAGTGCTGTTTTTTTTTTTTTAAAGAATGGAGGCCATACAAAATATTAGATTTGTTTTAAAGAATTTTTGAAGGGTGTACTCATTTTTGCATCACGTCATTTGATTTAAATGTGCTATTTTTCATACCCTTAAGATGGTAAGTTACTTTCACTCTTATGTTAAGAAACATAAATGTTTAATAAAACTGGTGTGTAAAAATACAGCAAACTGGTCTCATAATTTACTAACAAATGGAGAAAAATTTTAATTTTCAAAGGGGGTGTACTCATTTATGCTGTGCACTGTACATTATAAGAATCTACCACACTAGGAGACTGCATGGGGTAGGTGTAATAAACACTGACGCAGACATCTGGGCTCAAATCAAGAGTAAGTTAAAACAGAATTATAGTCGATTGTGACAAACAGATCAAATCAGTGATGTTTTACTCTTTTGTGTGGGAGTGGAATGAAATTATTTTATCGTCTTCAAGCCTTAGCTTAGCAAACATTAAAATTTCTTCACTAATGAAAGTCAACTGCTTAGGGTGTTTAATTGAAAATCCATCTAATACTCTTGTAACTTTTATTGAGGGGAGATTTGATTCTACAGCTCTGCTAAGTTTTCTTCCTCCTTGTCTCATAACCCCCCCTCTGCCCGCACTCGCAGGAAGCTGCACCTGTCACCTGGGGGCTCCTGCCTGCACTCAGGATCAATTTACATAACCTCATTTAGCAGTTCACAAATCAGAGCCATTAAGAGCTGCTAACAGGAACCAAGGGTTCTAATTTAGCCTGCCTTTCACAGTGGGAAAATTGGGCAGCTCAGGCCTACAAATAAAGACTCAGGTCTTGGCTTTGATTGTTGATTGTGATGGTAAATGTGCAGATGATTAGAGCAGATTTTCCCCTTTATTGATTTTCTGCCAAAACACAGCATGCCATGGTCCTACTAGAAAGCTAACTTAGATCGGGAAGGGGGGCAAAGCTTGAAAATGGGGGCAGGGGGCTTTATGATTACAAGGCAAAAAGTCTTTGCTTACCACCAAAATAGTATAGGTATGAAATGGTATTAAGTGACGACAAACGTGAGGTTGTAAGTGAGGTATGAGAACGCTTACATGTTCCCCAAGGTTTCCACTCACTGCCCTAAAAAGTAAACATTTTTAGTGGTGCATGCCAGTAAATGGTATTGTGTGTCCTCTCAAGCAATAAATAATATAAATAAAATAGCAAATAGCATCAAGATCAAGAATGCTGGGCTTTACTAACTAATTAGAGAAAATATTAATGTGCTTTATTAGACACATCATAGAGGGTCACACACTAGGCCTTAATGTTATTAAACAATCAAGTAATCATGACTAAACACTTTACATTTTTCTTTTAAACACGTAAATTAAAAATAATAATTAATTTATCATGTTAACCTATACACTCCACATAAAATGTTGAGTTCATTTCATCCTGTTTTCATGCATCATTACAATCTATCCCTTAATATTTTATGATAAATTATAGTATCAGTTACTAAATCAAATTTAGAGCTGTAAAACATCACCACCAAATGAATGTAAAGGTGTTACGGTTTTCTGATTCAAAGTAGTAAGATGAAATAGCCTTAAAACACACAGAAAAGTCTGAAATACAACATACGCTGAACAAAAGCATTCATGATATCTTTGCTCTTTTCTATTTCAGACTGATTGAAGTCATTCTAATTCATAAATGCATTTTGTTGCCACCATGAATCCACCCCATGCAGACATTTTTCTTTCTGAAAAGAACAGCCGTGCAATCATGTGGATGATTTTAGCTTTAACCCCTTTCATTTACCATTCATCAGATAAACTTCAGCATGTCACTATACATAGCTCATGTCAAGTATGCTTACACCAAACGACCCTCAATCGGCAGTCGTTTTGGCAAAGATCTTCTTACGTTATGAAAGAGCTAATTCAAACCTACACGTGTTCACTGCCAAACTGGTGAATCTGAAGGTGTCTGAAGTGTTTGTTGTCTTAGGGGGCAGAAGAACTTCATTACTTGAAGTCAGTGAGCCATTTCCATTCCCTGTTTTGGTGAACTGTGGTGCATACTATGCCAGCAATGTAAAGTACAGTCACTGATCAATAATTTACATTATTCCAATAGGCTACAGAAAGAGGAATTGGACTCGTTTTAAGACAGTCCTTGATATCTCAGTATATTTGCATTTCAATTTTGGCACGCATTATTCAACAGAATAAATAAATCAAGCAGTGGTCCGGCTTAAAGGTCACCTAATTGGGGTTTGCTTATATCTCCCAAAATGATTAATCCAAACAATGGTGAAAATCTCTGAGGACGGTCTCTATTAAGCTGTAACGCATTAGGCTGTCATTCCCTGCCTTTGAAAATGATGGAGCAACAAACAACTGTTGTTGTCCCTGTGGCAGCATCCCGGTTAAATTAGCTTTAATGAACATGTAATTGCTGGGAATAGACTGAGCGGACCAGAAGCAAACAAGGTTTCTAATTGATTTGCATTTCTCTTTTTGTGAGCAGTCGCTCATTGTCCGCGCGCTATTGATCGGCTACTGTGTATCGCCCCGCATGTGTTTCCCTTCATTAACTGATAACGGGTTACTGATAACTCGTGTCCCGGCTCTAATGTGGCTTAACGCCTACTTTGTTCCAGTGTCATGTCGGAGGGCAGCCCGGAATAATAAGTGGGTGGGTGGGCTGTGTTGGGCTATCTGCTGGGGAGGCGTTTAGTCTGTCGGGTGCAAGAAGATCACTGGAGGGGTTAAAAAAGCAGCACCTCTTAGGTCGGGATTACTTTTAACTGCTGCGCTGCATGGGGCTCGTCCTCAGTTTTACCCGATCAGTAGAGGTCGGTTGATTTTCATATTATAGGCTACAAATTGCAATAAACCCTGGTTGGGTAAAATACAGACAAACCCAACCATTGGGTTTAAATAACATATCATGAGCTGTTTCAACACAAAATGCTGGTATGTTTAAATCAAAATTTCAAGGTTGTTGGACATTTTCAAAAAATTGTCAATTTTTCCCAACGAGGGTTCGGATGAATTAAACCGAAACACATTATATTAGTGTCCTGCTTAACATGGCAAGATTACAGTGTTTTGGTAAAACAGAAATAGGCCCTGTCTGCTTAGTTTTGCTTTTCCCGGAAACCGTGCAACCAGTCAGAGAAAGTCTAATCGTTACAAACGTTTACCCTGATTTCCTTTGCCATATAATTGTAAATGAAGCATAGAAAATGATAAATGATACGCCATATGTGCAATTGGCTGCCTTATACAATGGTCACACAAACGCGAGCCGCCGCGCGCGCGGAGAGAATTGCATGTTAGCTAATTGTTAATTTGGGCGACTCGCGCTGGCTAATTATGGCGGCACCGCCAAGCCATTTGCATGATGGACTTGCCACCTGCCTCGACGCATGACAGCCCGCAGTCTGGGCAAACTATATAATTACTGAACAGTGGTGGGGCAATTTTTGACTGCCGTCCCTTTGTGTCACATGAATTCTTCCTAATGACATATTTTATAAAGGGGCAAATAGCATCCCTCCTTCCGGTTCTGCAGAAAAAAGCCTTCATCTCAACAGGTCTTAGTGTCTAAGCCACCACACTCCTGTATAGAGCGTATATTCTTCACAGTTGTGCGGTATAGGCTACTCATTGTGTGCCACACTGACTAGGTGGGCCGCTTTAAATCCCAGTAGGCCTATATCGTTTCCTTTGTGTAGGTTGCTTACTGGATTTCTTTGGCTGGTTTTATAGTTGTGTAGTTTGTTGTATACGTCAATTTGACGTTTTAAATATGCAATACAATTTTGTTAATTCAGTATAGGCCTATGGAAGGATTTATCATTCTGTAGAACTAAAGGCAGCCAGCAGAATCCTTTCGAAAATTAACTACAGTAACCATATTAACCATAGTTACTGTGGCAAAGCCATAGTTTTACAAATGGTGATAAAACCAAAATAATTTACTATACGTTTACTATAATAAAATTATGATTAGTTTTCATTATAAAATAGTGGTTCATGATGTTGATAACTTCAAATAAAAATATTTTTATATAATTACCTTCTGATCACGCCAAGGTAGGCTATGTATTTATTATTAAGTTAGCTCTGGTTAAATCATGATAAATAATGAACTGAATTTACTTAGTCGAATGTTTACCATGCTCAGTTAAGCTACATTTATCTAGATCAATATACATAAAACATCGTAAAAAGAATGGCTGGTGATTGCAGACTGCCAGTTTAGATCCATTATGCTAAACAATCGTTTTAAATAGTTTTTGTTGCAACACGCTTAAGTAATCAGATAGTGTTTAGGTGACAAAAGTTGATCAAAATAGCAGTGAGATGAGGTGATTACACGTTATTTAGCAGGGGAGGAAGTGTTAACACGGTTAGTGATGGTTCGCTGATCACCAAAGGACTCCCGCTGGTACAGTACAAGACGATAGAGCGCCTCTTTTCTGCTTGGGATTTCATTATTGAGTCATGACCAGCGAGCTGTCGCACTCTGACATTACAATCTTAACATTTAACAGTCAAGGAATTTTCTAGTTTCAACGCCTATTATTTCCGAATTCTTTTCGCCAAACGTGTGCATGCATTACAGATAGAATTTTAGCCACAAATAGTCGGAATAGATACTAATAAAATAAACCATTCTGAATAATGCGTAATGGTAAAGCAAAATATGACATGCGATACAGACTGGTTTTCATTTACCTGGCATAGAGAAATAAACCAGCAAAAACTGCTTTAAAACGTGTATTTTAGTTGTTGTATTATTTAAATATTAAATATAGTATATATAGCCTATATCAAAACCATCTAAGTGCGTCTGGTGTGTTTTCTTGTAAATTAGTTTTTTTATTAGACTCTTAATGGATTCTGCCAACAAATCGCTATTTCCGAATAGCCCAAGGTTGGAATTAAGCAGAGCATTAGGTTAATATCATTATCTTATTTTTGTTAGAGGTGGCGTTTAGCGGTTTATGCATTTGAGCTCCTCATATAAACACATAACTTACGTTATTACCGTTACCTATCCAACACGAAAAAGCATGTTCCTATCGGAATATTTCGAAAGTTGATGGAAATTAAACCGTGGGGTATAAAAGCCGGACCATTAAAATAACAATTTTATCTGAAGAGAAACAAAACCAAAAACATTAAAGAAAGGTAAAAATATGCAGTTTTTTGTTCATTGGTAAAGGCTCCATTCAGACAGGACTGAATGCGCTGCATTTCACTGGTGCCACAATTACACTGAAAGGTCAAGTATTACAGCATCTTGTGTTCCGCGCTGCATGCTAAGTATTTCTCCTTGCAAATAACCCTCATGTGCGTGCACAGTACAATGGCCTCGAGAAGCAGATAAATGCTGGACAATTAAAGATATTTTTGCTACTAGTTGACAATAAGATTTAGGCTACTAAAGGAGGTGATTGCAGTTAATGTGTAATTGTGCCATTTGTCAGGCACATTGTGGAATGCTTACTCAGAAAAGAGGTGTTGGAAGAAGACGAAAACCATAGTCCGTGCTCATCTTTCGTTTTTGTTGTAACTTTAAACGCTGAAAATGATGTATAGGCTACACCTCACATTTCACTTAGATTTCTCTCTCCCTTATGATCATGTCAAAATCATTACTTATTTAGAAATAAAACTATATTAATATTTGCGACATGGATAATTCGTTGCACTATGATCGTTTGTGTGTAAAGGTTGCATCATGTGGCCTCTGTACCGCTTACGTGTGACTTTTCAGTTAGGGCATGTAATTAATTTTTTTTAGAATTTTATAACCTAAGGTTTAAAGCGTTTCCTATGAATTTAATAAAATAGGTCCAAACATTCGGCCACAAGTCAATGGCTAAAAGAAACTTCAGCACCCCGGACAGCGCCAAAGCACAACAAATGTCACAAGACAAACTAAAACACGAAATTATGGACAAATCTCTAATATTGTTACAGATTGTATTCCATATAATTTCTTTTTTTAGTTGTGAGCATGTTTAAACTCAGTGGTGTAAATTAAACGGACATTGGCGTAGTCGTGCGAGTCTTGCAGGCAACCTTATTTACATGTCTGTTTAGAAAAGTACATACCTGCCTGTAAAGAAACAAAACAAGTGTTTACGAATCTGTATATATTGCGTTTAATATCCCTTTTCATATAGCAACGCGTTTAAAAATATCTTAATCATATTTTGATTTTGAAAACATTTGAAACATGCAAAATCGTAAAGTTAAATATTGTGTTACCCCAGACGAGTGAAATATGATGTTGCTTACCAGTTATTATCTTTCAAAATTATAAATGTAGTGTGAATCAACCCTGTGGGTTCTACCCTGATGTACACTGTAAAGTGAAACTGGTAACGAACCCCAGATAGTCTAACTCTGATATGATTGTGTTGAAATTAGGGTCTAATTGCGGGGAGGTGACTGCGACCTTTGCACCCAAAAGCCGCCAAGACAGTCAGCAGTTGTGCAACGTGTGTTGGGAGAGAGTGATGAGAGCATACACGCTTCCAACAAGTCATTTTCAACAGCGACAAGCTCCACACAAAGACCACACACCGAGCCTCAGACATGTTAATGTAATCTGGAGTCTTTCAGTAGAGCTCTAACAAAACGAATCCCTGTAAAACCTAATAGACTCTTTCGGCGCTGCTAGATAGCTGTAGAAAATGATTGAATTTGAACAATGGATAAAAGGGAAAACCTAAATTGTCAATAAAATGAACAGGTTTGATTTTATGTATGTGGGTTAATCAATTTAATCAGCCTTGCGAAAAGAAATGCGCACGTTTAGAGGTTAAACTATAGTAGACATGATAAAAAATTGTGTTAGAAATATTGTTGCCCATTAACTTTACAGTGACATGCACAAATAATGAGGACCTGTAGGCCTGCTTTAAGCTTTATTTCATCTCGTGTTATTAATCCCATCGATATCACCATTAAAATCAAGAAGTAAGTAATGCCATGAGAAACTGGTCCTGAGAAACAAATATTGTTTGTTAAAATAAATGTAAAAAAAAAACATATGTTAGTTTTTCCTTTTAAAAGTAAAAATAGAAAACACTAGAGACTGTCCACAGACAACTGTACCATCTCGTCTAATAACCCCTGTTATTTTAGTCTTTTTCAAAACTGATATAAGAGTTTTCTGGTGGAGGTTTACATTATTAAGTATCAATGCAAGTAAAAGTAGCATATATAAGACCCTTCGACAGTATAATTTCGGACATAATCGACAAAATGATCTGTTGATTTAACGACCCTTCACATAAAAGAAGAGCATCATTACAATCAGTCAGTCATTAAAACGCACGCCCAGTGCCCGGTTACTGGCGCGAGAGCTTCAAATAAATACCTTCATCAGTTGAAGGTTTACTAGCTACATAAAGGGTTTTATTTGCTATTAAAGAAGTATATGTTCCATTAATAGAGCAAAAGTTCTAGAATCTATTTAAAGAGAACACACAAGTCGAATGTAGGGCCACAATTTGCCTTGAATATTTACTGTAAATTGCCGTGGATTAAAATGGCTAAAATGTAATTGTGAAATGAAAAGAACTGATAAGAGACGAGAACCAATAGAGCGGATTCATGGCCCAGCTTTAAAAATTTTGTTTTACATCAGGTTAATTATAATAAACATTTATATAATATATTAATAAATATTAATAAAATACCTTTTACATTTTAGCGCTGGTTTGTCAATCCCAAGCTGAGCCAACAAAATGACTACGCAGCTCCAATTTTAAGCGCAGTCCCAGATGACATTCCTGTCCTAAAATTTCATTTTCCGAACTAACGAATTATTTTTAAATTAATTTATAAAAGTTGCAATAATAATGTCGATTGTTTAGTTAACAAAAACAATTTAATCATAGAGTTATTCAAATACTTCATAAAACAATAACATAGTAAAACTAGTGCATATTATAAGAAGAATGAAAGTGAAATAGTATTGTTTGATGACACAATCATCGATTATTTTTAAACGCAAAAACAGATTGGCAAAATTAATGCATGCCATTCAGGTTAGAGTAACTGAGTTCATGACGAATACGAAAATATTCGTCGAAAGGGATAAAGTGTAGCCAAGTTCAGAACAACAATAAATTGTGATTTTATTGAAAAAGTTTTTTTTATTTTACATTTTATTTCATTTTATTTGTAGGCTATTTTATTATACTGTCTAAATTTCTTTTGGGTGCTTTACCAAAAATGAAATGTCAAACTTCGTTGTCATTTTCAAATTAGATTAAAGTGTTTCCTTGTTGCATGACGTTTTTCCTCTCTTAAATATAACATGCACTTTAACCTGTTCTTGCAAGCCGCACAAATACAGAGACTACACACTTTCAAATATGCCAACAGTCAATCGTACCTCACCCATCACTGATGTTTACGAACTTTTATCAATACGTAAACACGAGGGGCGTTTGATTTTACCTCTGATCTTCACAAACACGGTATTGATGGATGGTGCTCTGATAAGTGCGTTTATTTCGTCTTGCAAAGTTATTTAGGAAAATACTGTTGTTTGTACAGCGATGTGATTGATAAGCTAGCTTTCATGAGCGTTTGTTTGATGTGAGTTTCTTTAAAGGAGTGGGGACCTCACCTGCACTGACTCATTCACAATGAACACGCTCCAGAAAGAGATCTTTTTACGTCTTGGTAAAAAGATCGAAAATGTCAAATACGATAATTCATTATTTTTACTAAATACAATTAACTTGGGAACGAAAACTGTAATTTGTTTGATTTGGCTTTGTGACATTTGGCCCAGCAACGCAATTAAATTGCACAAAGCAGTGGTTCTCCTTGCAATGGATCTGGGGTGTTTGTATCAATTTTATAATCATGCTTAGGCACGGCACAACATTTATAACGCTAAAAACACCATAACAATTGGGCTACTAAGGCCATGAGTGCATGGATGTTGAAACGCACAAAAACAACATATCTTTGTGCATTCTTACTTTGCAAAAAGGCTACAAGAAACCTGTTCAACATTGTCGCAATGAGGGATTATCTAGTACAAACAGTACATAAAAACGTCGATTGTAATGGCAACAAACCGTTTTAAAATCGGAAAGCTATTACAAATGTAAATTCTATTTGTAAACGCTTGTTTTGTTGCTTTTTAAACTCGCTTTCGTTTTATAACTCTTGAAACAACTGTTTAATTGGTCAGGTTCGACTTGTAGCATCGCCGAGATGTTGATTCTTGCACCCAAATTACAATAAACGTGTAATTATTTTTCTTGTTATTGTCATAATTTATTAATATGATTGTAGGAATGCTTTGAAGTCAAATATCTATATAAGTTACAAGTAAATTAAACATACAAATAACAATGGAAATGAAAAAAAAACATGTGACCCTTAATATCGATAAAAATTTTGTACAATATACATATCGCTAAAAACTATGCATTCACTCCAACTCTTTTACAGAAATATACAGGCTACGTCTTACAGTGAATTCTATAAGAAATCAGTGTTATTTATCAGTCTAACTCTGGAGACGTCTTCATTGTTGAACGAAACATTTTTAATCCAACAGAAAAAAAAATGTAATTTAGTGTTTATCAGTCTGCTTTTATTATCTAGCGTATATAAATAATTCCATCTTCTTAATGGTGTTTTGGCGCTCATCCTCATAATAAAAGATTTGATACCTTTGTCATTTGGCAATCCTCGTGTTGCTTGCAGCCTTTTTACTTCTCCCTCCATAAAGGAGACAATGATTTCAGTGCGCAATCACTGTTCGTATGGTCAAAATTCGTTTTTTAATACAGTATACAGATTATCTGGATCCGTATAATATTCTGTTATAATGTTATTGTCTGTTCCGTTGTCACCAAGTCCTACCATAAAGCAGAGCGGAGCAAGGTAAGGCAGCTCCATATTCGGAACCGGAAGAGTTCAGGTGTGACAGGCCGGATACCTGGGTTTGGAGAGATGGTGGGCTTGCGGTGTGTTGACCCAGATCTGGCGACTGTCCCGCACTGCCTACCTGCTGATTTTGATGCTGGCCCATTGTAGAACTGCTATTGGACATAATCATGACGTTTCCCCCTTGGTGATGGTGGTTTTGTATGCCAGTGTTGGGAGTATGGCTGCCGCCTTGGCATGGCTTTCCGTCCTTCACCAACACTGGCACTGCCACCCGCCGTGGAGACTGCTGCTGCTGCTGGCAGGAACCACTGTCTTGTTGCATTTGCTGCTGGGACACTTTGTCCTTGGCCTGCCTTTTCATTTTATACCGGTGGTTTTGAAACCAGATTTTAACTTGAGTTGGAGTCAAGTGAATCATACTCGCCAGGTGCTCCCTTTCCGGTGCAGAGAGATACTTCTGCTGCTTGAATCGTCGCTCAAGCTCGTACACCTGCGCCTGAGAGAAGAGAACGCGTCTCTTCCTCCGAGGTGTGCTGGTCAACGGACCCATACTTTTACCAACATCCGCCAATGAACTCAGAGTGCTCATACTCCCCATATTCATGCCAGACGAGGAACCCATGAAACGAGAGACTGCAAGAAAAAGAATCCTATTTAGCTTTGCAATTTAACTACAAAACCAAACAAAGTACACAAATTTCAATATTTTCTATTAGACAATTAAATGAGCGAGTGTATCAAATTTGCAAGTTACGCATGAACGAAATTCATGTATGACTTGAATTAACTTTTAGACAAACAGTGGGAGTGTATTGTTGAAAGAATGTTAATCCAGAATCGGTTTTGTTTACCTGACACGTTTAACATTATGGACAGGGAGCACTAATATTTACAATTACAGTTTTACAATGTGTGATTGTGTTCAAGACACTTTATAACACAATTAAGTCATAATTCATTATGCCATTTAAATAGTATTTATTCCACACAAGCCAAATGTTTCTAATAAACACCTTTTTAATTAAAACATCGCAAGCATTTTAATAAGCAATTCTTAATTCTTGTAATAAAGGGTATGGTCAGTCTCACGTACTTGTGGAGAAACGCGGGTCCGGATTCGTTCCGTACCAGCTGGTGGCCGTCGTGCTGCCTCTCATGCCGTCTTGATAGGCCGGCAGGTCGCCCATGTTACCCAAATTCCCGTTACAGTAGCCCCCCATTGCTGAATGTGACAGCTGGGAAACTCCAGCTGCAGTCATGTGGTAGGCAGCGGGTACTGTTCCATTGTGGCCCATGTGGTGCTGCTGCATCGCCGCTTGCGTGACTTGAGGTTGTCTGTACGAAGCAAGAGGAGCCCCCAAGTTGTTCCCCTCCATACTCACTTTTTTGTAGCTCTCCTCAAGAGGACTTAAGATATCGGATACAGAAAAAGGAGTCGTATGTTTAGGGCTCATCGACATTGTTCTGTGTTGGAAAGGGAGAAATTAGAAGGCAAGGCAATCTTTCCTTCTTTTTTTGGCCAGCTTCTCTGTTCCTGTTGTTTCAGTGTCGCTGCAGCGGGATGGAAACGTATGAGTGTGCACTGGAGTCCGCCTTAATTGGTTTGAGTGGGAGCTCGAAGCTGACTTTCGTTTGTTTTAGCTTGGTGCCAGGTTTAAGGCTTCCATCAGAGGCGGGGCATCAGCAGCCAGGGGCAACAATACAAAGCAGCGCTATCATCCATGCACCCACGCACAATTTCTATTACGCGGTCTTAAACTACCCATGCCATCCCCCAACCCCGAAACATTTACACATGTAACAACACTTGTGCGTAAATTTCATTGGTCCGTATAGTGCATTTTCAACATGCGCGCGTTGTTTGCGGTGGTGATGACTGCAAGAACGTCGGTGAACACAAAGGATGAAATATTGACAGTTGGAGTGATGTTTGTAAGGGCCCCTTGATATGAGTGCATATGCGGACTTCAGACTTTTAGAGAACCACTCAGTTTGTGAAAAAAGCTCGAGTTGAACTACTGACTTTTAATGGCCACAAGAGGCTTCTGGTGATTGCAGGCGTGTTTGTATTATGCTCCATCGTACTCAAACATGCAAAGGGCCCTTGCCACGACTCAGGAACACCGACTGACAAATAAATAAATACATACGCGCTTGTTAAGAGGCCAAGTAAATGATTAAGCCCTTTTCTTGATATTATTGGAAATAGGCAGCGTGTCGTCTAAATTCCTATCCACTCCGCTCAGACACGCGGTGCTGAGGAAATGAACTCATGAAGAAGAGAGCCTCTCAGGTAAAGTTAACGACACTGAAATAACATCAAGTCCTGAAGTAACTCCGCGTATGTTAGATGATCTCGCCAGTGCGCATCGATTTGACTCCCTGGATCTTTTTACAAATGACTTGATTTTTGGACTTTACAAACTCAACAAATTAGATGTTTTCTATAATTATTTTCGAACCGTTTTTACCCTTTTAATAATAATAGTAATAATTTGTCTAAACATTTTATAAGCTTGAATAACGCATATTCAATTAATCTCATCAAGATAATGCAGCTGATGATAATAATAATCATAATAATAATATCTAATTAAAATGGACTGTGGGCAAACAAAGACAAAAATCGTTTATAGTAAAATTATTACAGTCTCTTACAGTGTCTTCTTCACTAAGCGCTGATAAAAATGTTAAGTATTTCAGATTTGGAGGTAAGCATTGAAATGATAGTCATCAGCAATAATGAAGTTAAAAATACACTTTTGATTTAATATGTGTAATACGATGTAAACGTATTCAGTGTGATTTAATGATTTTGACCTTCTTTCAAAATGTAAATGAATGGATTTATTAAGGTATTAAGGCCTATTTCTATTTATCATCTCTGCTTTCATTTTTACTGAAGGTGAGTTGATAACTAAGATTTCTCTACAGCAGCTCATAACCCAACATGCAAAACAGATTTCATCGTTCATGAAATCAGTCACACACTATAGCCTACGTTTAGTAATGTATTTTTTTTTTATATTTTTAAATCATAAATTTGAAATACAATAATTTTACAAATTTTAAAATACGAATTTTAAATATAACACTAAACTGTCATCTACATTTTTGACAGCTAAATTTCTTTCCAAATAAAATGACATTATAGAACGTAATTTAGAAGGTATTTTTCTATTTATTATTTGCAGTTTTATGGAACGTTTTAAGAATAATTTGACATCACCAGCGGTCCTGATATTTGAGAACACAGGTATCTGTCGACACGGAAACGGCGCCTTCTGGTGGTGGACATTCGAACAACAGCATCGAATAGGTAAGAGGTTTAGTTTAACCTAATGCCAATTTATCATTTTGTGAAAACAGAATTCATTCTCAAATTTAAAAAAAGAAAAGAAGAAATGTAGCCTTCATGTCCTTGAAAGTGCTCTGATTTAAATCCAATTCGATTAATATAGTTTACCTTTAGCTTTAAGTTTAAAAATCCCGATGACAGACAACTAACCATGTCAATTATAAATGTCTTAGTTTGACGTTTGCACAGGTGGGTGCAGTTTGTGCACCAGTGGTAATAATCGCGCGTGCAATTAAAACAATTAGCCTACAGTCATAACTATGGGGTGTCCAGTGCTTTAGAGGTGTTCAGCATACTCGATCTAGTTTACAAAAGGCTCTCTTAATTATCTTAATCAGGCCCGCTCCTCTTTGCTGGAGCACGGCTATCATGCTCAATTAACAGTAATTAGTACGCTTTCTCTTGTTCCTAATATCTTTTCTAATTGTGTTACAGCGGTACACACAACACACACGCACGCACAGATATGCTATATTTTTCATATTCAGTTTTGACTTCTCTGGTTATGTTTTTGATGAATCATTTGTTTATAGAGCATTGGGGAGTTAATGTTAAGGCTCATTCGGCGCACTAAATATTAACAGTATAGCCTACATAGCTTAACCAAACCTCAGACTTAGGACATTAGACGGTCCTCTTATGACATCTAGCGGACAGCATTAAGCATGCAAGACCAACTTAGGAAGCTGTTAGTTAACCTCGAGGTGGCAGAGTGGCCCAGAGCTCACAGCTTATCGGTCAGAGCTGTGGACGTCACATTGTATACTGATAAAAGATCCAAGTCATGTCTTTACATTCCTTTAACTTTATCAAAATAAGTATAGTAATTCATCGCAAATTTACTATTAAAATGTTTATGTCAATTTGATGATACTTACAAATTTAAGGCTGTACATGTTTTTACTTTTGTTCCGAATTTGTTCATGAAAGTGCATAAAATTCCCTGGTAATCAACCTAATCATATTTTAAGGTTTTATTTGATAGGCTGACATAAAAATTATAACTATAAACCACTTAAGCTAACTTTAGCTAACTAGGTTAAGAATATAGCTCTAAAAACAATATGTAGAACTTCGTGCTGACACAAAAAAGACAGGAGGAGGAAAATCTATAAACACGAATAAATAAACCAAATATTTCGTGACTATACCACTAAATACCTTGAGGTAGGGTGGCATATCTCGAAAAAACATCTCAACAGCTTGCCATACTTTTTGCTAAGCATTCATAATCCCTGGTACTGTATTTAATTTTATTTTCTCATCAGTGGATTGTGGATTAGTGTATTGGTGTTTCATCGATGCACATAATTCTTGCACAAAACGTCTTAGAGACCTTTGATGCTTTACCAATATTGAAGTTAAATTTACAGAAGACATACATAATAATAAATAGCCTACTGATTTTATTTGCTTAATAGCAGGTAATTGATAAGTAAAATCTAACATGGAATTATTTTTTGAAACCGTCTTTATTTTACAGCATTTTCTCACAAGTGCCTAAAATAGTTCACAGCACATCCGTTTTCAGGTTTTCCAAGCATCTTGGAGATGGCACTTTGGAGTTTGAAGCACAGTTCCTTTATATTTCGTCTATCCCTGTGAAATGAGATCTTTGGCTGTAAGTCTTTAATAGGTGTTGGACTTATTCACCCAGAAAATTTCACTAGATTGTCACAGTTAAAAACAAGTAAAATTTAGAATATATTTTTTAAATCTAATGTGCATATATAAATAACTTTATCATAAGTTGTCGTTTTGGAGAAGCCTCACTATAAACTATCGGAGACCTCTAAAACTCTTTGTCACTCCCAGAACCAGTGAATCCATTGTCCTGTTAAAGCCCATAAATTTGTCAGCCCGGGACTGATTAAACATCACGAGAATTGAGACACTGCGGATTTTGTCTAGGTCCTTTTGGGAGCCACACAATGGGCCTTTCAGGAGACGACACAAAAAGTGTTTAAGGGAAGATGTAGCGAGGAGAGCGCTTCGGTCAGTCCCTTCCATATGTAGTACAAGATGGCCTGAGAGAGGGGACAAAAGGCCAGGTGACAAAGATGATACAAACTGGGTGGATGGGGGTGGGATGTGTTGTGGTGGGCCTGACACTGTTAAGAACAAGTTTTATTTAGTTCTTTATTCACCAATGCTTTAAACACAAATCAAAAAGATAATTTACACAGCCTTTGAAACAATACATCCTTGAGGAAAAGTATGGGCAGAAACGACACAATTATAAGAGGGAACGTCAGTATTGATGAGAGTTTCAAAACCACACTGGCGGGATTCATTATCCTTTGTGCATCTTATATTCAGTCCTCAATGTTTACCTACTATATAGAGGTTTCTTTCGTTAAGCTGGTTATTTGGTCTTCTCTGTTGGGTGAAAGTGAACGTCTTAACATTACAAAAGCCACTCATCTCTTGCTGTGCGTTAAATTTCATGCTCCTTTCAGCCGATGTGAGATCTTTTATACAAACAAGAAATAAGAATCTCACGGATTAACACAAAGATGAACGAATTATGCTAAACAACTGATTAATTTTTTTCTAAATTCACAAGATTTTTTAATTTTCTAAGATTTTTTTAATTCTAAGATTTAAGAACTTAAAGCTAAAGCTTAAATATTAGAGATGTAAAAGCCATGAAATTTTAAATAGAGTAAAATGCTGAAATAATATATTTTATTTTAAAAATATAGTTGGATAGTTGTAACGTATATAGAATAAAGAACGAAAACGTTCGGGGTTCTAACACTTTATTGTGATGTCATTTCACCAAAAAAGATGACACAATACTATTCTCTGATTTATCTGTATAAAACATAAAACTTTTTTTCTCAATATATAAAATGTTTGGTTTAGAACAATACAAAATACTTCAAAAATACACTATCTAGGTAATTTTACACAATAATACGCAAAACGCATCTCATAAAAACCCTACAAGTACATAAAACATACAATATGTGCAAACAGCATTTATTCACTTAACACTGAAGGTTTAAAACGAACACCAGATGTAAATAAAAACAGCTTGTAATTATCCATGATAATAGTTCGTGTGATGGCAAAGTCTCACCAAACACAAAAGTGGTGACGGGAGGCCGCTGTGTTGGTGAAGTGCTGGTATGTGGGGAAAAGCGCGAAGGGTGTCTGTTGTTGTAAAGATGGGAAACTCTGAACGCTAAAGGGTGAGGATGGCACTGTTGTTGGAATGCAGCTACCCCTTTCTGTTTCGACATTGCAGTTTGCGTAAGGTTTGCCATCTCGGACCAAAATTGGCACCACAACCCTGCGCATCACTGGAGGTTGACTGAGGTCATGAGCGCACTCAATCCGCGCTCTCTTCATCTTATATCTGTGGTTTTGGAACCAGATCTTCACTTGAGTGGGCGTGAGTCGCAACAGGTGCGCCAGCTGTTCTCGTTCAGGAGCGGACAGGTAACGCTGCTGACGAAAGCGTCTCTCCAACTCATAAGTTTGAGCCTTGGAGAATAACACACGTCGCTTCTTCCTCTTCTCCTGTTCTGCATCCACGGACAGCACATCAGGCCCGGTGGAGTCTGGTGAAGCCTCAAGGTTGCTCTCATCGGACGCTAAAGAAACATGGCGATGATAAAAGTGATTAACCTTTATCATCTACAGACCATCTTTGTATTTATTTGTGCTTACGTTTATCAAATGCTAAAATGGTCCATGCAGACACTAGAATTTAAATTTAAAATCCGTCGATGGTGATTGGATAGATTAGGATTAGTACAGATATTTGGCTAGAAAATAAATAACATGGACACTTAAAAATTACCGTACCAATCATACTGTAGTTTGATACAAATTATGTTTTAAAAACTTACAGATGCAATGACTTCTGTCGTTTTCGATCCAGGACGAGTAAGGTGAGTTGGAGAGTGCGCCAACTGGAGAATGGTGAGCGATGCCATCGGTGTCATTTTCAGGCAAATCCAAAATACTTCTTACGGTGAAACTGAACTTGTTGGAAATAGCCATCAGTAAATCTTAATTGTTGATAAATCCAGTCCTAATTCTAGGTTTTGAGAGCTGTCCTCGGCCGCGCAGTGCTGAAGTGATGTGTCCGAGTGAAGGACGCGACTCAAGTGATAATGTGTACACGGATGTCGTGGTGTTTATATAAACAGCACTTTGTCGCTGCTTTGAGGCCTCTCCTCCTTATGGGTGCTAAGTACCTCAATGACTCGAGTACTTAAATCCCTGTAATGGTAGGTGTGAACCCGTCAAAGAATAGGCCGTAACTTTCACAATGATGGTGGGTAACACTCTTCATCATTACTGATTCGTCCGAATTCGTAAAAAGTGGGAAACAGATAATGGTAATTGTTGAGGCTGAATCACGTCTTGGGTGGCAAGTAACAACAAGAACCCCCCTTCTTCCCCCCGCTCAAATAATATATCGGATATTTGCATACAAAGTGATCCATTAGCGTCCCATAGTTGGTTTTTCTAATTCGTTTATTGGCGTACTTGTTGTTTATTGCAGGTGTTCGACACCAATGCATGCTGCATGTACACCCTATAAGTCAAGTAATGGGCGGGATATTTCATTATAATAAGTCTATATTGATGGAGAAGAAAACTGTAATAGGAGAAATGCATAGAGTCGTAGCCTGTTTATTACCCCTATAAACACATTTGGCCAAATAGTTTCCCTTTGAAACGTAAATTAAAGCCTAGATTTTAACCAAACATTAATTGAAGCTGCAATACAATATAAATGTTGGTACCTTTTAATAGCTAATGTCTTATTAATAACACAAAACCTGAATACATTTCTTTGAACATAGGTGGAGAGATTAACATTTCTTTATAGGCTGTTCGAGTCCAACACATCACCAGCTAAGTGCACCTGGGATCTCGGTTCCGATGATGCCAGAGACTGCCTAGTCTAATGCGCGCTCTGGATGACTGCATAGACCCTCCCAAACATAGTGGGTATCCGTTCTCGTCTAGTCGTCCTGGGTGGTCGGTGCGAAAAAAGGAACACAAATACATGCCAACCAGCGACCGGGAACAAAAGAGGGAAATGTAGCCCCGCGTCCGAGACCCGTTGGAAGCATTTGTTCCAGTCAAGATTTTGCATTTGTTCAGTCCTGAAATAATGCTTGATTGACGCCCCTGCACAATGTCCTTTAACTTTCTCAAATAAATCCCTGCTTGTTTCTTGTTGTCATGGTTTTGAATAGGGCCAAACGGGATCTGGACAACTATCTACTGCTTCACGTCTATTGCTGCCTACGCCAATAAATTATTGGTTATGTTTTCAACTGGTATTAGAAAGCTTTTCGTTTCATCCTTTTCGTTACAAATTGCCTCCTAATGAGTTGAATTTAATTAAAGCTCTTAACATTAAAAAAAGACTCTACCTTAACGTTTGATTTGTAGCCTTTATTGTCTATATTAAGGCGAAACGAAAAATAATAGAGAAACATATAATTTAATACACACAATTTGATACAATAATTTAATACATGGCTTTATTTGTTATTTGACATCAGTAACACGTCAGTGCGCATATCATCCACATATCGCTGCTAACCTGTATAAAGTGAGTTAAATGTTTGCCAAGCTCTTTGAATTTAAGCACACACTCTCATAGAATAAATAAAGCCTTGTGTAGGCACACAGTTTAGTTTCTAATGACCTCTCGTATCTCCTTAATCTATTAGACACCCACGGATAGTAGTAGGAAAATTGTGCACTCTCAACACCCAAGAGCTCTTCAGTGTCAAATATTTACCCTTCTTGTTTGATTTCTTAAACCCAAGGAGAACCCAGTGTTACACTATAGACCTACTACAGACAGATCTTTGTATAGCCTATGTGTGGGTGTGTAATTTTGGCTTGTTAAAACTAGTTGTACAGCATCCCAGCACACAACTGTACAACTTAAATAATATTTTTTTGTCATTTGTTAACAATGTTTAATCCATACACCAAAATATAAAATGTTTTGATAAAATCGTGGCGTCATAAATGTAATATTAAGGGTCTTTTTCTCTCTTCTCAAAACATTGCATCGATCAAATTACTCTTAAAAGCATCATCTGAAAAGTGTATGTGTGCAGACTCATGCAGGAATATTGTAAAAAGTACACCAAATCTTTAGTTTTTAGTTATAGTTAGCGTGACTTCAAAATGAGAATGTATTATTGATAATTCCACTTATGTATTATTAATGAAACACAAATTAATCTATATAATAGATAAACAAATAAATTGCGCCTACTATTATTTTGGGGAATGACCACGTAGCGTGTGGTGGTGAAATAATATATTCACTGCTTATACTTACAAGCTTCTTTATCATAGTTGTCCCTATCACTTCGGGGCAATTCACTGCTATTTAGTTCGTGAATAGTACAGCTTCCACCTTTAATTGTGCACATCGCAATTTTGGCAACACTGTGAACTTCGTTTCAATATGCATGTCATCGCATGATCATTCACACAGCCTTGGTAAAAAACGTCTTCACATTTCCTTGCATCTTGAACCACAGAAACATTAAAAGCGAAAATCAAATGACTGCATTCGTAGTATTCTGCACAAAAATTTACAGTAATATAAAATTAAATGAAAACATTAGACTAAATATTTATGCTAATAAATACGATTTTATAGTCGGGTAAATGTATTTGAAAATATATACAAAACGCTGTGAATTAAGATTAAATGACAAAAGACTATAAAGTGAAATTTTAGCACTTTATAAACTAACCAACCCAATACGTACCACCACGTTACATTGTCAGTTAAAAGCTAGGAGAGTTTGAAAATCGTAGCTCATGGTGAGGCAGAAACAGCTTTTTAAAGTATAAACGTTAATTTGTTTGTTAACAGCGCATTTGCCCCCAAAGTATTTTTGCATTATTGTCAATTATAAGGTGAACTTGAGGGACTGGCGTTATATTTGCAAATTATTACTTGGGCCAAACTTTACGTTATGAGGAAAACTCTACTATAGTGGGTTGATGGACAAACCCAGCCATGGGTTATTTTAACCTAAAATGATGGGTTACTGTTCAGGTTGCACTATTTCAACTAAAACTGAAAATGCCCCAACCTCTAACCAAGGAAACTTGGTTACA
This sequence comes from Paramisgurnus dabryanus, assembly GCF_030506205.2. Taxonomy (NCBI): domain Eukaryota; kingdom Metazoa; phylum Chordata; class Actinopteri; order Cypriniformes; family Cobitidae; genus Paramisgurnus; species Paramisgurnus dabryanus. Next base: position 24,957,932 of record NC_133353.1, read on the forward strand.
TTCAAACAACTCAAAACTGATACCAACAAAGGTTTATGGCCACGTAAGGGTAACGACACTGCAACTGAGCTGGGATGATTTTAAAATGACCCGTTTAATCATATCCTCAATAAAGTTGATTAGGGACAAGCTTCCAGATAAATGACGTTGCATATTTCGCTTTTATAATTGTATGGTATGCAGCATGCGTATTATAAAACAATTCAGTGCAAAAGTTTGATTAACAGTTAAATACAACGGTGCTTAATAAACGCTAATCTACCAAACCGTCGCCATCACGATGATAAATTAACAGAGGAGAAAGAAAAAAATAAACTTAAGCGCTGAATGAAAAATCTCTTTTTCTAAATGATCTGGACATGAAGTGCTACGGGTCTAACGTTTTCAAAGACATTTTCCACTGAACCCTTTAACCATGTCTGCGTGGTTTCACGATTGGCTGATCAGACATTTGCATGAACAATAAGGCGGATGTAAGGCTGCATAATATGCTTTATTGGTTAGATGACCCTTTACTGAAAATGGAGAGTCCTAAAAGAGCCCAGAGCACAGTTTTGTTTTTACTGGCTCCCTCTGCAGGACGAATCCCCTTTGTACATTACAGACGCGTTTAGGGCAGGGGCGTCAGTTTGTGTTGAAAAGTGGTGGGGACAAAAGATCAAATGAAAAAAAACATTACAGCAGGATGGGGAAAATTCTGAATAAAGGTGCATCAAAAATTGACTCTTCAATGTCACAAACCCAACTCAACAGTGTGGCTGTTTGTCATGTTCACAGAGAGAGAATGTATAACTTGAACAAGAAGAAACTGTGTCAAGAATTTGTTCAAGTTACTGATCGCCACATGCATGTTTTTTGGCATTTTTGAATCATTAATAGTTTATTTTGTTTAAGTTACTTTTTTGGACAATGTATTGTTTCTCTCTGTATCTAAAATTGGAGGTTTTATTTTGTGCAAATAAACCTTTTACATTTCTTGGTTCGCTTGATTTTTCAAAACATTTTAACCAAATGCTTTTAAAAAGTGGTGGGGACAAAATCAGCCATTTCAAAAAAGTGGTGGGGACATTTCCCCCACTGGGGACCAGTGTAAATAACACCTATGGTTCAGGGTGTGGACTTGTCGGCCCACTTTAACTTAAACTGTGCAGACTAAATAAAAGGTTACTTTTAAATATCGCAAACACATTAAGTAACTCATAATTATACTCGACTATAGTATAAATCCATGACGTTAAACCGTAACGTATCTTTCTCAGAAAATTACTCTTTAGCAACAAAAGTGATATTTAAAAAATAACAGTAGCCTATTGGGCACCCGTTTTACATGTTTTGTTGGTTAACATATTTAAAACAATACTCTGTATATTGTTATATAATATATAGCTTACAGTAGAGTTTTACACTCAAATAAATATTCAGCCCTAAAAAGTTGACAAAAAAATTAAAGAATGAGAGTGCGTTAAAGGATCGCATTTTTATTAACTTCTTCCTGCACAGCAGTCGGGCAGATTTTCTCTCCTCCCTTATTAAAATTAACCATGGTTTTACTGCGAATAAAAACAAAACACCATGCTAGTAAAACCACGCTAACCACACATTAACCATGCGTTTGCTGCAGCCTAACCACGGTTTAACTACATTAACAATTGTTGGGGTAAAACCATGGTTTTACAAATGGTAATCTATGCGCCAAAACTATTGTTACCACATATTTACTATAACCTTGATAAAACTATGGTTCGTAAGGGAGCTCTTCTATGTACTAGGAAAAATAAACAGCAGGGGGAGCTACGACCCTATAAAAATGAGTAAAGGTGCCTATACCCTGGAGATACAAGAAACCGCATTAAGATAACCTTGGAACTGTTATGGAAAGTTTTATTAAATTCTTTATATGTACGACGCATGTCAAGATGTTGAACAGAGCAGAATAGAATTGATATATATAGCCGAGTCAGAAGAACGTAAAAACCAGATTAGGCCTACACTTGTCAACTGAAAGGCTATTTGACACATTTCATTAAAAAAACATATTAGTACTACAATAGGCAAATGTCAAGAGAAATTGGTAGTTCAAAGTTTACAAACTACAACAAAGCATAACTTTCCCAAACCGACTTCCAAAAAACTCAACAACTGTTTTTTTCCCGTGCATCATTTTATGTAATTAACTCGTTCATTCTTATAAAATATGATGAAAACAGTCCAATTGATTTAAAATTAATGTTAATTAGACTGGAATGTAATGAAGTCCAGGTGGAATAACCGAGAGCTGCTGATGTGATCAATTATTACAACGATCGTATATATTGTTGGTTTTGTCCCTTTAAGTCCCGAACTGGCCCCCAAACCCAAACACCCATCGTTAACCTACGAAAGTCCTCATTACGTGGGACTTAAGTTACAAGACCAGTCAACCTTTGAAAGGTGTTAACTTGCAAAGCAGTTTAATAGCACCAATTCCATTGGAAACACTGTCTGATAATAGTTATGGTTTATCAGTTGATCCTTTTAAACTGTAAATAATAACTGTTAATAGAGTAACATAATCCAGGCTTTGGGACAAAAGGAGATTTATGATAGCAATCCAGTCTAAACTAACAATCATTAAGGAAGACTAAACATGGAAATACTCACAGGTAAAAATTGTAGGCTGGTATTTCATAACAACCGAGACAACAATCTGTTTAAGATTCTTTTTAATTTTAATCGCGTCATTAATATTATTTCCCACACGAATTTTGTGAATTTTCACAAGATTGCCTATAATAGGACAATCAATGCTGCTTGTTACATTTCTGCTATAGCACAGACAGAGACCCTGGGGCGACTTTTTTTCATGTAGGTCTTCATTGTGACTCTTCTGGAAAGTCCTACCACGGTTGGACTAACAAACAACTCTTTCCAACCACATTTTTTCCACGTTAAACCCCGAAGTCTAGTATTTTTACTTAAGTCGTAAAATAAAAAAAAAAAAACACTAACTAATTCGCATAAGCATCTTTGAGTAATTAAGAGTATATTAATTAGATTTAATTGATAAAAAAAAACTAATATTAAATCAAAAGAGACGCAACAATTACCTCAAAACTGTTTCTTGTCAAGTTTCCTGTGGGGAGTATATTAGCATATTATTGTTAAACATTATTATGGTATATGATCCAAACTGTGATGTATAAAGATGCTTAAAGCGATTAAAATAGACAACATTTTGACCAACTAAAAACTCCCTGAAAAAACGTTCATTAATTAAAACATTCATACGTTAATTCATTAATACAGGACAAAGGCCAATCAGTTTTTCCCATATGAGCCATTTAATAGTAACTGTTGTGGCCTGAAGGTTATTCAATAACATACCTGCGTGTGCCATTTTAACTAATCAAGTCAATTATTAAATAGCGCGTATAACAAAACCTTATGCTCGCAATAACCGAAACAAATATCCGTGACTATCTAATAACCTGTTACCATATAAAGTAGTACATCAACACCAAGTGATTTTGTTGATCATCAACTTTACTCTTTCCCCCGAACCTTTAGCAGACTTCAACTTATGACTTTCTTGGGCAATTCCACACATTAATCAATCCTTTTCTGTGCATGTTAACATTTGGAAGATTAATATAGTCCCTCTCTTCGTCATTCTAAAATTTCAAAGGCCAAGCCAACTGTAATAAACACGATTCTATTATAATTACTTAGAATTTTTAACGAAATTAAAATGAAGAAATTTTTTTGTTCTAGGTAAAATACTATCGATCTGTTTCCAATGGTAATGCTGGGCTGTAGCCTAATTGAAAGCTCATTTCATCACATGTAGCAACATTCTACTAAAAAGGTGTGTATTATATGCTTGACCATGTTTAGGATGGTTAACATAAGATGGGTCACAAGGGGTCCACTTCTTAATATGACAAGCAAAAATAATTGATGTTGTCTAAAGCATGGGAGGAGTTGATGGCAGTGACCTTGTTTCGTTGTATCGAATGGAAGGCATAACGAATAAATTCCTACATCAAAACGCTTTCTTATCCAATTAAGTTAACTCAAAAGAAATATATATATATATATTATAGTTTGATATAGTTTTCTCACTCGAAAAAAATTCTGTTTATTCAGTGACAATTCGTTACATGTTCGCTGGAGAATCACCTATTTTCTTTGGCATTCATCCATCACGTTTTAGAAATATCTGCACAACATGGCCTCCCACCGGTTATATCCATGATTGATGACATCGGCCTTACTATAAAGAACACAGAGAAAAGGGGATGATTGAGATAATTTCCGTATTGATGTTCTCTTTTTTTCTAGTCCAGAAAATTTGAAAGCCTGCTTCTTGAAATTAGATCAACCACTCTTAAAGTCGGTATCAGAGGGTCAGATGCATTCAAGATGAAAGGCTAATGCGCGAATGGCAATTGAGATGTGTAATGAGTCAAAAAACCCTGACTTTGACTATATGCGAATATATTAGTTAAACTTTTTGAATTTGTTACCATGCTGTGTCATCGACGTTTTAAAACCTCTGAAATAGTTAACTATTATTATTAATAGTATTATTAGCATCATTATTACTATATTATTATTATTATTATTATTATTATATTTTTAAGATGAAGAATATGCTTTATATGTTCAATTTAAATATTTCCAACTATATATTTGCAGGAAATACATTATTAGGAAATGCATTTGTGATTCTTTTGCGTATTTTCGCTTATAAAACAGCTAATGAATGTGGTTAAAGATCAGATGTAATCTTTTTAAAATTATCAAAATCATCTTGAAAAGTTAAAGAGAAGCAAAACCGAAATCTGTAATACTAGAAGCAACTAATTATTACTATAGTCACTGACTACTGATAATGATTTGCATAAAGGTAACCGGTGCTGGTTGTTGCACGGGAATGTTTTCTTGTGCCATGACAAGTGTTTGCTAAAAATCATTATATATGACCGAAACAAAAGGTTTGTAGTGTGCCTTTGCTGTTTTGTATTTTTTATGTTTAAATGAAAAGCTAAAATTGGCGCTATTGAGGCACAATTAACTTGCCTTAATGTGCCTGTTCAGTAATTGACTTACCATGGAAAAGAAACTACCATGTGAAATTTTTCCTAGAATATCAAGTGTAAGTAGCCCTGTTAGCGAATTTCTATCATATAAAAATATAAACGATTATTACGGAATGTATTTATGTGGTTCTTAACTGCTGAAACAGAGTATGTAAACAAAACAGATACAAGATTCAAACTTAATTCCAATACGCATTAAAGACGCTTGCTGGTCATTTGCATCATCCTGGGTTGCTTTAAAAAACGCAACGTATTTATGATTTGCTGTGAACCATCTCGCGTTTGTAATTCTGTCTTTAAAAGAAATAAACTGGATGCCATACAATAAACAATATTATTCCATAATCAGTGCTCCGATCTGACTGACCAGACATATTCTTCATTGCAAAAAATGCAGCTCGAGCTAGTAGGTGATGGACTTAATGTAAACTGCATTGAGATACAGTCATACAGTTTATCATTTCCAGCAGAGTAGACTACAACACAATTAAGCATAGCAATCAAATATAGTTAAAATAAAGTACAAATTAATTAAATCTGACTTTACCAAATAGATTATAATTCAATGATAACTGATAGCAGGAATTACGCATTTATTTAATACATTTTCCATATCTATGATGTTGGCAGTCAATATAATACAAACATAATTACACAAAAATAAGAATGGAGAACTACTGCTTTCATACTGGTTAATAGCTTCATTCTACTTCGGCTCAAGTATCCCATTCAAACGTGCGTCAACACAATATATGATTGTTATATAGAGCATATAACAATAGCTTTTCAAATTTTCTATATTTTATATTCACTTACAGATTTAATTTATATTGTTATTATTAATTTTTTTTACAAAAAAAAATGTTTGTGATCAGTTTTATAAAATAATTTCAAACATTTCTTGTTTTTTTTTTTTGCTGATGCACTTATTTCCAACAACGTTATGATGTCTTGCACTGTAAAATTATAAGGGATGCTGCGAGTCTCTCACATCCAAAGGCCAAACGTGTAGCTAGAAAGAGCAAGCTGCCTTTCATATAGTCTTCACACCTCATTAACGCACCCCTTTTTCCAGCTTTCAGTGGTCAGTTACGGTGCTAGATTTATGCTCTCCTTTTGCTTTAATAGCAAAGACTGAATCCAACGAACAAACTATTTCTACATTAACATATGTTTATATATACTCCGGAGGATAAATTTGGCAGAAGCATCGGCTTTTCGCCCTTTCTGTATGTGTTTCGACAAACACTTCACCTACGCACAGCACGCGACCAAGCTTAAATCACTTTCTTTTGGGTTTCCCTTCTCAACGTTTGTTCTAGTCTCCATCACTCTCCTGAAAAGTGTTTACTGTGCAGTAGTTCGTACAAAAGTAAGCTGCTGCTTAGGGGATGCAAATATCTGTTTGAATAACTAACAATGCACGTATCCCTTACACAACGTTAGTTTGTATTTTGGGTATCTCAACGAATTGTTAATATTTTTAGCGAATGGCAATACAAATACAAAGGAGCCTGGGCCAAATTGAAATCTTGTGAAAATTGCTTAGCACTTAGAGATAAGCTCAAAACTTAATATATAAACACTATAAATTAATAAAGTTCTGTGCAAATGCTTGAATTCAATATAAAATTCGTTTCTTAGTCACATAACTTTTGTGAAACGGATACACGGATTTGCTAGGAGATCCAAACTAATCAGAAAGATAAGTATTCCGTACGATTTGAGATAGAAATACGGTAAGAGTAAACTGATAAGGAAACCTACGAAAGAGCTTAAACGTCTTGAGTAAACAGGAAACAATACAAACACCTCGCCAGCATCTCTGCGATGGCTGTCACTATTCAAACAGGCCTGACCCCAACTAAACAATACAACAATGCACCTGACCAAGTCGTTTCAAGTCTACTAGACCTGTTAAAAACCATTAATATGCAATATATAAATTAACATAGCCCACATATTAACATAAAAAATATAATTTGTTATACATTTGATTTGCGTTGTTTTAAAGTTATTCTGACCAATAAGAAAATAAAATTGATCGAATAAGGATATAAATCTTTCAAACATACTGGCAGACAAATGTCCAATGCCAAGTATTCAAGAATATGTTTATTGTAATCTGTTGTCTGACTGTATTGTTTACACCTAACAAAAAATAGCATTCTTAATTAATTTATGTTGACTGTCATGAAATCATGATCTTACGAAAACAAAAGTATCACATTTTATGACCTCGGTATTACGTATGGCTGTCAAAACACTTTTACATATTTCGCATGAAATAATCAATTGAGACAAAAAGTCAATGAATAATCTCAGATAATACCCTTTTTGGGATATAAAATATGAGCACTTCACACTTATGCTTTCGTTATTTTTAAAAACAAACATTTAAATTACATTATAATTAAAAGAAAGTACCATATGGGATTGTGCTTTCTGCTTTATCATGTATTAATTTATTAAAAATTGAAAACAGCATGTAATGCCTAAAATACATTTAGAATGATACTACTAAAATGTATCTTTAAAGATGAAACGATATTTTCAAGCAATACATGAAATAATAAATTATTAAAATTTGAAATACAATTCATATAAAATCAGACAAAATAATAAGGCCTGTGGTTAAATTAAAAATAAATACTGTTACGCGATTTTCTCTCTTCGTCCAGGAAACAATTATAAGTATGCTTATGAAACAAAATTACAACGCAATGTTGCAAAAACTTACCATGCTTAGATCTGGCTAAAATGAAAACCAACATTCGGGCAAAACTATACTGTAGTTCAAAAGCGCAGGAGAAACTTGCGCCAGTGCGAACGCCTGTCATGTCAAACTTCTCAGCCAATTAAACAGCAACATAGGAGAAACTCGCAATTTGATTGGCCGTCAAGACCTCGCCTTGGATAGATGTGTAAAGGGCCAACCCATAATTTTCTGGGATTGAAATGTAAGCCTGTGTTCCTAGCCATCAGGAAACAGAAGGCGAATTTTCCTCTCTTACAACTAATCGCTATCGCATCCGTCTCGGACGCTTAATTTTTTTATCTGCTTCGGTGCAATAAAGCAGCTAAACTGGACGCAGAACAGATTACGGCAGGGCACCATTCTGAAGTTTCTTTTATAATCGGGAGGCTAAACGCAATGGGTAAGAGCTCCGATCTGTTTTTCACGTTTTTCCCACATGGGCACAAATGTATTTAGAGAAAACGATTAGACTATATAGTAATGCATGCTTCCGATATCGACTCGAGTTATCACATTAGTTTTTTCGGTCATTTAGGTGAACAGAAAAGTTGCTATAGGCTACTTTCTTAGCGCTCCGCGTATGGCACTTTGCCGCGAATGAACTTGATCCCGTCCAAATTTGTTGTATGTAAATTTCTGTTTGTTATAATCTGTCTGCTAAAGAGTGCAGACGACTTGTGATTTTCTGTTTCTATAATATGCGGACTATGTTAAAAAAGTTACATTCACCGCATACAATTGAAACACAAAACTGAAACATTTGATTCAAAATATTTATCTTTCAAATATAAACAAATAAACCTAATAAAAAAATGTAACGTCTTTGTTTCAATAATTACGCATGAGGGGCGTTTTTTTAATAAGCTTTATGTTTCAGACGAAGTTGATGGCCTTGTAAAAAGATGATGATTTTTTCAATGTCTGTAATTAACTTTTCTTAATGTATCTGCATCATTAGAGCCAGCCTTTGGGGAGGTAAACCAGCTAGGAGGTGTTTTTGTGAACGGAAGACCCCTGCCCAATGCCATCCGGCTCAGGATAGTAGAGCTGGCCCAGCTGGGCATCAGGCCTTGTGACATCAGCCGGCAGCTCCGTGTCTCTCACGGCTGTGTGAGCAAGATTCTGGCCCGGTACAACGAGACCGGCTCAATACTCCCGGGCGCAATCGGCGGTAGTAAGCCAAGGGTCACGACCCCAACCGTAGTCAAGCACATTCGGACTTACAAGCAACGGGACCCTGGCATTTTCGCATGGGAGATTCGAGACAGACTGCTTGCCGACGGTGTGTGTGATAAATTTAATCTACCATCTGTCAGCTCCATCAGTAGGATTCTCCGCAACAAAATCGGAAATCTGTCCCAACAAAACCAGTACGAGTCGAGCAAACAGACCCCTCATCCCCAGCCGCAACCGACCATACCGTACAACCACCTGTACTCGTATCCTACACCGATCGGCACTGGGACTAAAGTACCAACTACGCCAGGCATGCCCACTCTTCCTGGACACATGGCAATGCATAGGATATGGCCTTCGTCTCATTCTGTTACAGATATTCTTGGCATTCGATCAATAACGGAGCAGCAAAGTAAGCACCCTATTTGCTTTTGGTGATAACATATATGATAAAACGTATAAATGTGTGTGTGTGGAGGGGGGGCATGCATGCTATTTATTTATATGAATAGCGAAAAAGCACTATTCATGCAAAAAAGCACTGTTCGGCCTACCAAATAAGCGCTTGTGTGGATGTTTTTGTTTAAGCAAAAGAAATGAAGGCTAGTGAGTGAGTTTTTTTTTTTAATTTAAGCATACTACGATGTTGAAAATAAATAATAATGGTTGAACCTCTCATTGGACTCAAATATTTTATTTATCAAAACAAAGTAAAAGGAAACGAAGTGTTACAGTAAGGTGGGATGACATAAATGACGTGCTTGTTTTCAAGAGTTGTCCAGAGCTCCAGTGATTCGAAATTTTGCATTGAAACAGATGGTTAAAGGCTTTTGTAATAATTACGCAGCGGATGTTAAATATTTTGGACAACGACGAGTCGGAGCACTAGAGCGGAAAAATCATAAAAAGTTGCTAGCAGTGTACTGCATGACTAGGCCATCATTAAAAATATTTTTTTCAATGTGTTTAATTTATTACAAAACAATTTACACCAACAAAAGAATGTTTATACAGCAATGTTGTGATTTTCAATAACAATTTTAGGTAACACATCAATTTGAATCAACACGAAACGTTTAGACACACATTTCTTAATAAAAAAAACCCCGACTAAACATTTTTTTTATCGAAATAAATTTGCAGTATTTTTAGGTAGCCTACCCGTTAAGTTTGAGTGTGCTCAGTACAGTGACGTGTGAAGGCCACAGCCTGTCCATATTTAAGCAGTGTTTTAGCACATTTTCAAAGGGAACGTGGATAATAATGCTTCAAACGTAGGAGAGGATATTGCGTTTTAGCGGTCTTAATAAACCATTTATTTTTAAACTATTAGCAGATGTTAATTTAAAAAATCCGAAATTAAGTATGAAATATTCAATAACATGGAACTTTTTAACCATTTGCAAGTTTTATAAAGTAACTACACAAAAGTATCTTCAAAACGTAGTCGAGGGGAGTGCCACTAACCAGTGAACAGTTTGTCATCATTAAGAATCTAGTTACAACCAATGGGCCTATACTCCCACCCTCTCTATCATCCTCTCTCTCTCTCTCTCTCTCTCTCTGTCTTTCTCGCTCTCTCACACACACACACACACACACACACACACACACACACACACACTGATGGATTATGGGAAATCATCTGTTCTTCATGCTAAGTTTTTTAATCGAATTTGGTCTTATGTAACTGTAGATTTGTTTACCCTAATCGACCTTTTCAAAAAGAGCCCCCTTAAATGTATCTTCTACAATCAGTGTGCATTAGTTCAACTATGAAAAACAGACTAAAACATGTCCATCGTTATGATGCGCACTGGCTTATACATTGCAACAAATACGTGGATTTCGTGAAGGTATGGTACAAATCTACTTTGTGGCCCTATCGAGTTACAACACTGGTGGGCTTGCTTTTCCAATTTCAAACTTTAGGAACCGTGTATAATATAATATCCATCAGGCACAAAGGGGAAACGGTTAAAGTAAATCTAATTTGTCCTCACAGGAAGACGCTTGGTAAATGTTCCTTGTCATTGCACAAAGGACTCCATGACATTGGGAGCTTTATTTGATGAATTTGCCATGCAAATTAAGATTTCTGATGTCTGCATTGTCGTTTGGACAGGAAATGCGAATTTTACTATATATGTAGCTCATTAGGGAACTCAATATCTTTTTTACTTTATTTATAACATGATAATAATACGCCATCATGATCGTGAACTGATTATGGAAAATGAGTCCTATGACGCAGCAGAATGTACACGATTGGATTATCTAGACGCCTGTGTTATTTGGCGAGTCTGGTGGGTTTGAGATGGTTGGCGGACAGCAAGATATACAGAAAACAAATCTGCTGTGGCAGTTCTGTAGCCCACGCTTCTCCTATCTGACTCCAGTCTTCCATGTCTCTGTTTTGCCCCCCAGTTAGTGACAGTCCTTCCTTTCCCAGTGCCAAACTAGAAGAATGGAGTGCTATTAACAGGAGTAATTTTTCGCCAGCGAGTTCTCCACTAGTCAATGGTGTGGATAAGCCTCACTTAGAACCTGAAGCAAAATACTCACAGGTAAAAAAACATCCTATGTTAACAGTGAGAAACAAGCAAATCCAATGTGGAAGCAGAAAAAACGGATTCATATATAATTAGTAATCATTTTCAAGAATAGATTAAATCAATTTTTGGTCAATTCTGTGTGTGAGTACAGTATAGTAAAGAACTTTATATCATGGAGTGGAGTTTGTCTCTTTGGCATGATGTGAACTACGCAAAGAATTTGAGTCACTGACCTTAAGATGTGGATTTCGTTTTTTTAAATGTACAGAAATAATTTATATTGTCGCACATTTTTCAAGTTTATTAAAAACAACAGTTATGTGCGTCAATTGTCGCAATGTTAATGTGTAGCATTGACAACGTAATCCATTTTGAAGAATGTAAACGATAGGCTTGAAATGGCCGAATTAAACTATACACGCTCAGGGCCTATGCAATATTTGAACTTGACACTGAACATAATTCTGCGAAAAATCGTAATGTATATTAAATTAACTTGCAAAATATTTTGCATCTCTTTACGTTTATCAATTAAGGAATAGTTTTTTTCCTCTTGCTTTTAATAAGAAACGTCTGATAAAGCTATATACATAGGCTACACGAACGTATTTTAAGTATAAATTGTTACATTTTTTTTTCTTTATACTGAAAAATTTATAATTTATAAAAGGACACAACCAACTCTTATTTTATTTTTTTTTACAAAAAAAAAGTATTTTACCACGCATATCTAAAATGAGCCTACCACGAAGAAAAATATAACATATTATTATTATTTTTATTTTTTTACTAAATCAACTTAGTATTTTATTAAAATCAAATCAACGTATAGCCTACTTTTTGCTCACATCTCAATTTTACACAGTTTTAAAAATAAAGGTGCTAGAAAAGGGTTTTTCCTCAGTGATTTAGAAGAATCGTTTTAAGGTTGCCCAAACCTTTTGTTTTTGAAACAAACCTTTCTTACTTAACTTTTTGTAGTCTGAAAAACTTTTAACAATACAAATAACATTTTGTGCAAAAAAAGAGCCATGTAGCATGACAAAGAATCTTTTAGCAATCTTTAGCTTTAAGAGTAAACTTGCATACTTTGTTAAAATATAGAAATTAAATAAATGTTGAAGTGAGCAGTTATCGTTGTATATTAAAACATCTTTTTACTTGAAGCTACCAGTCTAAACATATATATATATATATAGTTTTTATAAACACGAACTTATTACAGTTTTTTTTTAATTCAACCAGTAGCCTATAATATTCACCAGAAACTAAAGCTTTATGGATCACCAAATATGTACAAATAAAGCTCCACATATCTTAGACAAGAAAAAAATCCTTGCTTGAAATGATATTATTAAATCGTTGTTATAATAATCTTTGTTATTATAGTTATGTGTAGCAACTCCGTGCTCCAAAGTGTGACTCATTGCTGGTTGTGCTACACATTTGTGTTGCACACTTAAGCACCGTGACATCCAGACAAAGGTTCTTACATTTGTCAAGAAACTCATCCCAAGTGTCTGGTTTCTGGTGTACTTGAAAAGGGGGAGAGCGTGAACAGACAACGCGCGTGCCATTCGGTACAGCCTTTCGAATTATTTATTCGCGCGCCGCTGGGCAGCAACAAACATATTGACTAATCATGTATTGTGGGGTCTTAGAGGTTTATGTATCGTGAAAAACGATGAAATAAATCTTTATTACCGATGCCGAAACATGGCTTTTATGCATGTACTGACGGATACTCAAAAACTAAGCAAGCTACGCTAACTTAAGAAATGGAGATTGTACCCTTTAGAAATACAATGAATAGCATTGACTGCTGAATGTTTGCGTCTGTCATCTTAGATAAATGATCATATATGAGTCAGACTGCATTATGCAATAACTGAGGACAGAACATAGATGAATTATTGTGGTTTAATGCCGTTGTTCGTATACCAAAGAGCGATGCATTAACAAATGTTTGATTACCAAACGTGAACAACACAAAGTCTATGTTAGGTATTTACGTATGGATCTCTCCTAACTGAATTATAGCCTGCACTGTGTAGCTATTACAGTACTGTATATAACAGACATTGAATACTTTTCACAGTGTTGTACAGTGAGTTCAGGTTCATTTTGTTGTATTTATAAATTAAATATTGAACATATTCCAGTTTTAGTAAATACAAATATAATATTCAACCATTTGCTGACCTCTGAATTTTGTAAAGTTGAACAGGTTTCAGGAAAGCTTTTGTGTATTAATTTTATGAATTGATTTTTCAGGACATATTTATTATACTGATTATAATAACGCTTTCGTGGAATTAATGAATAATTAAAGCATTAGAGTTTATGTTACGATTTCGCGGTATTTTGTTATGCAGGCCGTATCTCGAGTGTATTTGCTTGTCTGTCCTTGTCTAATTCTGTTTGTGTTACCAAGACATTGGTTATTCCTATGGATATTTTAAAATAGATTTTATGGTGAATTCAAATGTAATGACAACAAATGTTCAGTTATTAGATTATCGTACCATTATGTTAAAGACAAATGCTTAGCCTAGGGGTGTTTAAGATCCTTATTGGTAAACAATGATCTCTGAGAATATACAAGATATCTTTTAGTATAATAACTTAACTGATGTACTAACCGAAACTACAAAACTAAAAAAAGCAATACTGATGGTCTCAATTTTAAAAATCTAGGCCTGTTCTGGCTGGTACCTACATGAGGTTAAAGAGATTACAATATTGTCAAATTATTTAAACTTCTGCCAGTTTTACATTAGAGACCCACATAAATGGACGTTTTCTAAAGTTTTTGTTCATTATGCATGAGATTTGACCTCACACCTCTGCTGTGTTTCCCTGAGATCATTTATTTTTCACTTTGTAAATGTGTTTCATTAGTTGCTGAATGAGACAACAATCAGATACAGATTTTTAGAGAAATTTACTTTTTTTTACTATTTATTTGAATGTAGTAGAAACATTTATGAATATATTATTAATAACATTTATTATTATATAATTTATATAATATATTTTTTGGGATATATGTGTGTTTACTAAGGGCTAAGGGTCAACAATCAAGAAAAATTATGAGTAAATCATGGTCAAATCCTAAACTCTGGAACAAAAGGGATTTCATCTGTAGAAAAGATTTACAGTAGTCAGAGACCACCCTGCTTCATTTTTTTCATTTATGTTAAAAAAGCTTGGTGAATTCCTCGTCCTGAGCTGATATTGACATTCTGCCAAAAGGATACAGGCATTCCTGCTGGTGCATTTCTTTTGATAGCTTTTTCTCTACAGGATTTCTGGTCAAAAAAGTCCGGATCTATATCTTCATCTCGCTTTTTTGCCCTTGCTACCCTGACAACTTTATGTTCATCCCTATGGCCATGTGTGATTTATCTATTTTGCACAAGTTAAAATCTCATTTCTCTTTATTTTCAGACGCCGAATGGATTGCCCACAGTGAACAGTTATGTCACAGCTCCCAGCATCCATCCTTACCACCCTCCCACCCAAGTGTCACCCTACATGGGGTACAGCGGCACCACGTCGGCCTATGTGACCGGCCCCACATGGCAGCCGCCCACCAGTGGCAGTGCTCTCTCTCCCCACAGCTGTGACATTACCGGCCCATTGGCCTTCAAGAGCATGGCTGCCATGCGAGACTCTGTCCATCCCGTTGCCGCCTCCGCTCTTTGACTTTCGAAGGAGGGGGGTCAAAGACAGAAAGTGAAAGAATGGAAAAGAGAGAGAGAGAGATCGGGTGACACACGGCAGCACAGACTTTTCCAGAACGACTCTCCCTGGATGGACTAATGTTATGCCTTTACTATATTTATGAAAGACTTGTCAGATGAGCCATGTACAATTTTAAAAATGCCCACGTTCTCCTGCTCCAAATCAGCATCTCCCACAAAGAGAGCAAGAGTCAGAATATGCAAAGGCCTATCTGTCCGATCCGAACCAAGGATTTACTAAAAAAAAAAACATCATCAGGTGCTTGATAGTGTGCAGTGAATATTGTCTGGTTGTGGTGGGCATTCCTCATGAACTTGCTTCATCACTAGTCTGAGATAAATTGCGGTGCTTCTCTCTGTGAATATATTGTATGTTTTCAAGAAAATGATTGAATAAGCAATCTCGTGTAAAACGACCAACCAGTTTGCATTTAAATGTTTTTCAGGGTGTTATAAAGCGCTAATGTTTAGATGTTCTGCTTTGTTTCTTTTTTTAAACATTTTTGATAAAAATCACCTTTTTGTCTTTTTGGATACAGTTTCACTTCACTAAGAACGTATGCCAGAGCTCTTGGGAAAAGTTATTATGTTTATTTATTAGACTGTAAGGTACGTTGAATGAAGTGCAATTTACACGGACACGGGCAGAAGAGGCACCATGTGGGACATTGTTGCGCATTCTGACAGCAGGAGCACTCATTCATGCAACATTAATGATCAGTGAAGCTGCACACTTCCAGACATTGCACAATGAAATTGAATGTATCTTATTAAAAGAGACGTGTAAAACCCCTGTGCAGTATAGTTTCCTTTTATTTATTATTTTTAATCTTTTTTTAACTAAAACTGATCAAAAGGTGCTTAATGATAATTCCATAGAAGTCCTATAAATATCACTGCCTCCACTTATATAAAAATATACATCATAACATGTACTTTTAAGTATAACATGTTTAAGTAATTTAAGTTTATTTTATCATAAATATTATCCACTATAAAAAAAGATTAAATCAAATATTGTAATTTTTGTTATATTAAAAAATAATTTTATTTTAAATTAGTTATTATAGAATTATTAATATAGCAGAAAGTAATATTATAATTTTTATATTTTGTTTAATTGTTGCTCCCCTTGACCTTTGTCAAACATCTGCGTATTATTAAAAGACTGCCATTACAAAGACTTAAAACAAGCTAAACAATGTATTATCATTTCATGTTATTATGCGGAATGAATAATATTTTTTTTGGTTTTGATTAATTGCAATGAAGTTTTGATTTCTTTACTTTAATGTACTGTACCAGGCTTTGGAAAACGCACAAACAAGTGTGCCGTAACATATCACAAACACATGCACCACTGTAAGCCTGTTCCCTCAGGTGGGGTCCAAAGCACACACATTCCTAAAGGCTCCTGGCTTTAAACTTTGCCTAAAACAAGAACTGATGTGTGAAAGATAAGCTTAAGATAGAAAAGAAAAGCCTGGATCACTGTGTGCTGCATGTCACATTAAGGCAAAGCTTAGCAACTGAACACTCCCTACCTTCTTTCTCTGGTGTGCTAAAACTAAAATAAGGCAAACACCATGTTGCAAATTCAACAGGACACCTGTACATGCAGGATTCCAACTTGTACGCAAAAACACACATCTGCGGCAAAATGTTACGATATACTCAGTGTCCCCACATGTAGCAGTGCAAACAGTCCGTCTGGCACTGCAGCTGATTTGACTTGGAAAGCACTCTCACCCCAACCCCGTGGTCACGGACCGTTGCTTTCGGGATCGAGGTGCTGTTTTGAGCACATATAAACCACCAAAAAAAAAAGGCGGACAGAAAACCTCCCCACATAGAGTGCAATGCACGTCAAAATCCACCGCACAGACTCCCCAGACCCTATTCTATTCAAATGAAGAGCTTTGAATGCCATTTACCTATGAGCTGACAGCATTGATACGGACGTTGGCTTCGCAGTCAATACAAATGCATTTACTGGACGTGCATATCACGGCCATGCATTTAATACAGGGTCAAGAGAGGCAAAACAAAGACAAAAAGAAAAAGTCGTTGGCCTTCGAACGTTCGAGTTAAAAACCGGCCTGTTTGAGGACTCGAAGCGTTTTCGACATTCTATATTATTTAAGTCTATGGTCCATCCTAATAGATGTTTGAGGCAGAAGTGTTGCATTTCTAAATAAAATTAAAAATGGTGTTTGTGGGAACAGCCTAAAAAAAGGTGCAAAAGACGGAAATTAATCTACTTTAACACCCCAGCACTTTGATCTGCATGGAAAATTTGCAAACCAACATAAAGCAAGTATATTTTTTCAAGGCAGCACGGCACGCATGTAAAGTTATGACAGGAGGAAACATTACAAACACCTTAATCTTAAAGCCACCATTGAAACGGAGAGGAAAGTGAAAACACACTTGCTCACGCACACACATCTGTTTAGAATTAATTCCTATGGAAAGTCAAGTCAAATGTCACATGGTTATCTTTAGCTGACTGCGTGCAATCAGGCTGAAGACAGGAGCGTGGAGCTCGGTAACACTGCACAGGGGCTGCGGGTGGACCGGGCCAAGGTGCTAGCTTAATTTTAAAGTCGGTTGACCATAAGCAGACTGTTTTCCCTGGTGTTTTGGAACGGTATGTTTTGAAAACGCAAAGCTGAACTGTAGCCGAGTGCTATGAATGAATTAATTTTCTTCTCATTAATTAAGTTTGACACATATAGTAGTACTCTTCGAAAATTATGTTTAAAATGATGGCATAAAATGAAAACTGTAGGTACATCAGTAGCATGTTTCATTTTACGTTAAATCGGTTGGGGGCCAACACATTGGGATCAAGTGACCCATCGAATAATACTCGCTTTACTTTGGTAACCTTTCTTGGTTGACGCCTTTGCTCAAAGAACAAACGAATCAAGGCTTTTAAGTTAAATTCAAGCATCACTAACCACTAATTTCCATACAGTAAAAGCTGCACCAACGCTCTAGGTTTCCGTACGAGTCCAAGACGACCGTCGTATCGCCTGCTTATGGTAAACTGAAAATTACAGGGTGCACACATGACAAGCCCCCTAGGCAAAGTCTCACCATTTATATTCAAGGCCAGACTCAAACATCAAATGCAAGCCTGAAAATAAGAGGATGGTTCATGAGATTACAAAACAAACCTAATAGTTAATTGTCTAATATAATGCTTCACGTGACATGAAAGAAGCCTTTCAAACATTTAGCGGAAAGCAATACAATACAGTCTGAAAATGTGTCTGGTGAGGTCTTTAGTGTTGAAAATGATTGAAATATTCATAAGCTGTTGAAAGGATTGACGGTGTACGACCAATCAAAAGCTGAAGGGGAGGATGAGAGGCAGAGGCGCTATGACAACCCTGACTGACACTCGTGCAGGATTCCAGGACTAAACAAACTGGCTAAACAGTCTCACCCTCTGTGCGTAACACGGGTACGACAAACTCCTGCACTGTCTAGTGCAAGTACAAAAAACTTCTGTTGCATTGTTGCTATTTGTAACTTTCAACCGTCAATTTTTGTCAATGGACTGAGATAAAACATGACCTTTAAATAGAGTGATGAGAATGTGCGAGTAAAGAAATGTAAACTGGTCAGGGTGGAATGCATAGGATGACTGCCATATTGTTTTAACTCATCTAACGAGTTGTCTTTAACCCCTGAACAATAAAAAATAAAGCGAACATTACAGAAATGCTCGGAAAGGCTACAGCACCAAGTGTTCATATTTTTATTATGAGAGCATAGAGAGGGATTCCTGATTGTTTAGATTAAATTTGCATTTTTCAGTTTTGTTATTTCAAGTTGTGCTGAGCTATGTTGACTTACCCTGCAGGCTAGAGCGGATGAGTGAGAGAGTGAGAGCTTTGGCTCGGGGAGCAATGACTGACTTCATTATTTACCACAAGACGGTAAAAAATGAATTTTATAAAACAAGTTCGGTGATTAATTATCAACGGCGATAAACCATTATTACGGAGAAAACCTCAGTTTGTCCGCCCCAGTGTAATTTATTACTGTTAAAACAAAGAATTAAAATTAACTAATCGTTAAATCAAGCTCAACCCCCAGAATTCAGACCATCAATGTGGTAAACAACTGCAACATTTAAATTGTGTTTTGACAGTAAGCTGGTTTTATTTCCAAATGCACATACAAACAATTTCATTGATGTATCACACAGTTCAGGATCATTTATTAGCAAAAAACAACTGTTACATGACGTTAGGAAAATACTATTTGATATGTAAACGGTTTCATTAATAAATGTAAAGTATTTTTGCAAAGAGGATCCTTAAAATTTGTCGGTTTACTGTCATTGTGTCTTTATATGTTGAAATCCCCAAATTTAAAAAGCCAAGATTTCTCGGCTAATGTATAATGGTTAATATATAACTAACTCTTACCTCTTTAGCTCATACACTGTAAAAAAAATGTTGAACTTAAATTTTTAAGTTTAATCAACAAGGAGTCATTCAACTATCCTGAAAAGTTGCTGTAACTTAAAAAAAAATCTAGATGAATTTGCTTTAGTTATGTCAACTTTATTTTATAACGCATCTTTAGTCAATGCAGTTAAAATGACTAGTTAATCCAAGTTGATCAAACTTAAATTTTTAAGTGAAATTTATAAATCAATAAATAATTTCAGACTAAACGGAAGTGCAAATGTATTTGCAACACCTTCAACACTGTTAAATCTATTGTTGTGAGACATCAAGCATATCAGATACTCCAGTCTTACCAATCCCACATGAAAAGTCAAACCTAATAAAAGTTTTAATACAGTAAAAGTCCTGAGATGTCCATCTAAAGATGCTGTAAATGCGTCGCTTAATTTACCGTATTTGAAAAAGTATTTAAACGGAAATGGGTTTATGTTAAAAACAACATGCTGAATCTTTTTCCTCTATTTTGTGTTGGTAAAGGTAATCCGTTTGGGTGTGGAGTGTTGCTGTTAAGTATGAAGGCATGTGGACGGGTAGCTCTGAAATATCTCTTGGTTCTGTCAAACATAAACATGAAACGTAGCAGATCCAGGAAGGTGATTGTGCTGTTGAAAAGCGACAGTGGTGGAAAGCCTACATAATTATTCATGCCTGAACGCCACTGAAAATTGATGTTAAGTGAGAAAACCGCAGTGGATATTGTCACTTGTCGGCGGAAATGTAACTGATCTTGAAATGTGAAAGATGATGTGATTATTTGGGAAGGGTTATACTTTTTTATATAGAATGTGGGGAGGGTTGAGTACAGACCCCTGGGGAACTACTGACGGTGTGAAGATCATCACCAGTTCTTCTGTAGCCATGCAGACACATATTCATAAACAAGCAGCATGACTGCACCTCCTGAATCAAATAGTACACATCTCAATCAGTTTACTTCCTTTTATTAGTCATTATTTATGTCAGTGTAATAAGATTTTGCACGTATCTTACCTGGTCCAAGTCTCATTATCTTGGGAATCAGTCCTTTGTATAAGGCAAGATATCTGTATGAAATAAATAAAAGAAATATATAAATAAAGAAATTAGTTGTCAATAACACCATACCACTAATCACTACTGGTACATGTGTTCGCAACCAATGTTCAGAAAATAAATCTTTCGCACCATTTTTGGCCTTTTTGCCTAGACAGTTTGGTGTAAACATTATTCCTTTGGTATTCCACAGAAGATAAAAAGTCACGTAGGGGTGTAAATAGTGACAAAATGTTTAACAGTGGGTGATTTATTCCTTTACCGTATTAAGTTTTCTCTCTTTCTCTCTCCCTCTCAGGGTGTGATGCTGAAACAGGTATAGGGCCTAATAGCTAGCCTTGTTGCGTACCTGCCCTAATGCTTTCAAGCTGATATCTGGCCTGTCGCGGCTCGTGTCCTCTGCTTCTGCTGGTGTTAATAAGGCTTGAGCCACTTCCTTTATGCCCCGCTGTCTGATTAGATGGAGCCGCTGAGCGCCGTGCGTCTCGTTAGGACCTGCTTAACAACGTCTCCCATAGGGACCACTAATTAGTCAGGACTGTGTCGTGTTAGAGGCCTGGACAGGATGGGGGACCCTCACGGCACCCCTAAACCTAAAACAGCTTCAGTGTCTCTCCTTCTAACCTAAGATCAGGCCTTAGTTCCCTGCCCCTAATAACAAACGAGTCGCCGCTCTCTTTGTACAGAGCGAATGAAGCCAATCAAGACCCCGAAGAGTTGTAAAACTTCTGATTCTCTCTTACAGCTTCCCATGAGGCCTGTCAATTTAAAGAGAGAGAGGCTATAGGGAATATTAGAGTCTGCGTTCAACCACGACTCACATTTTTGATCTCATAAATGATATATGAGATGCAAAACATGCATAATACTTATAATTGATGAAAACAACGCTTCTGAAAGTAAGTTCATAACAAAGTAATACTAATACTTTGGTTCACCCATTACATGCTATTGTTTCAGAAGCTAATGTTTTCATGAGTTGAAATTAATGTTTTTTTTAAATGTTGTAAATTTGGTCATAATCTGTTTTAAGGTCCAGTACAGGTACAGTTGTTTACAATTACAAGTTTTATTATTTTCATTTTGCCCAATATTTTCAATATTCCTACTACTACTAGCTGCGTTTCCATTACCTTTCAAATTGTGCAAATTGACATTGCGAATAAAAAATACGGCCAATGGGAAAACGCAAAAATATCCCACTTCAATATATCATACGCTTGCATGAGGTGGTTTTTCAGGCATTTCGGAAAAGGTGTATTTCCAAAACCTCCCAGATAAACATCATACATGTCTACTCCCAAGTATAATGCTGCGTTCACACCAGTCGCGGTAGAGGCGTCAAGCGTGAGTGATTTCAATGTTAAGTCAATGTAAAAATGCGTTGATGCACGTCTAGCGTCTCGAATGTGGCATTTAGTATGGCACGGTAGACGCGATTCAGCCTCTTTCGCGCGTCTAGTTTGCGCAAATGACATGAATTGAGCGTTGCCGCGGGGAACGCGCAAGTTGAAAAATTTTAACTTTGGCGGAAAAACGCTCTGCGTTAACCAATCAGGAGCTTGCCCTAGTAGTGACGTAATTACAGGAAACGAGCGGAGTTGCAGAAGCCCCTCACATGATGCGAATTTCACGCAAATGTCTCGATGACTAGAATTTCATGAGCGGTTTTCATGCGTGAATGAAGAGAGTAAACTCAAAATGTTGAAGCGGCAAACTAAACGCGTTAGACGCGAATTTGGCACCTCAAACGCGGCTGGTGTGAACCCACAGTAAGAGGCTTTCCTTGCCAATAATGCTTGGATAACACTCCTACATCTCCTTTAATTTAAAATAATGTACTATTACCTCCAAGAAACACCTAATACCTTGCCACTCCTAAGTATAAGGTGCTTCCTTGGCATTAATGTTAGAATAATATTCCTACATCTCCTTCTGTTAAAAATAATGGCTAGTGCGGTGGAAGTGACATTAGTAAACCTACCAACAACATGCGTCGATATGATGTTTTGAATGACTTATCACGAGAGGAAAAACTATGTTTTAGTCGCATATCATCAGTTAGTGGAAACGCTGTCATTTCACAAAAGTTTTTTATAAACATTTATTAAATATCGCATACATTTTGCGTAAATCTGTAATGGAAACGCAGCTAATGTTCCTCTACCTCAACTGTTAGAGCATTGCGCCAGCAACACAAATGTTATGCGTTGCATTTCAGGGAACACATATACTAAAAAAATTATTATACTCTGCCAAATGTATTAATGAACTAAAATGTACCATGATATGCCATTTTATATCAGAGCCAAATGGACTTACATAAATAAATGACATGATAAAATATTATCAAACTTTACAGGACATTTTTTGTCAAAAGAAAAAGTTTTTTTTAACCAACTCTGCTTTTTAAATCAGCAGTGTTTATACTATTGCACGCGTGCATGAAATTCACTAGGTCACCAGCCAGGAATGTCACAACCTCATTGAAATTCCAGTTTGAGAAAAAAGTTTCCAATTGGTCATAATTAAAGTGTTGGTAAATGTTGCAATTAACAGAACCACAGAAACCTAGTTCCTCAAAGAAAAAATTAAGCGAATATCAGAATATCCCCCACGTGGATCCAGATCCAATATCAACTAAAAATGAAGTTGATATCAAACTGCACAAAAGTAGTAGTAAAAACCGAGCTAGTATTGCTTTGTTTATTTTGTTTAATTCCTACATTAAATACTTCCTAACAGGAGACAATATAATTACCAGGGATTAAGAAGCTTTAAAATGTTGGTTGTCAAAACTTGCCCTCTTGTCCCCCATGGGTAAAGTGTAAACATCAAATGTTATGTCACTTTTCTTGTAGGTGAACCTCTTGTCGAGTTTTATTTTGACACTTGTAGCTGTTATGGTATGGTGTAGACTCTGCACTTACCCCTCCTCACGGTACACAACGCTCATGGTCTGAAAGCAAGTGCGGTATTTGATCTGCCCCGGAACAGGCTGTGGACCCTGGATACGACTTTTAGCTACATCAAACGGAATGTTCACACAGGACGACACGGTACCCGAAACTAAACCGATAGCAAACTTCCTCATGAACTCCAGTCGATGGTCCTGATAGAAAGAAAGAGAGAGAAACAATACATAAAATGGGAGTTAACTTGTGAGTGTTTACTTGTTTATAAAACCAACCCACACAATACTTTAATGCTTGCTGAACATACAAAATACACAATCGTGACATATAAAAAATTAATCTCAGATTGATTGTATGTTATCCCTTAAACTACAGACCCAAAATAGTCAAAAGATAACACATCTGAAGATGATAAATAAGCAAATATGGAGAAATATGGAAATGAAGATAAGAAAGCGAGAGAGAGGGAGGTAAAGGAGACTCCGAGTGAGGGGGATAAGATTACAAAGCTAGAATTAAAGCTACAATCATTTTATGGTAGCGAGGTACGGATTAGCGTTTCATGAGAAGAGCAATGCTCAACAATTGGCTGAAGCGGGTCACATGACAGAGGGCAAACTTCGGGAGAGGATTTATAAACAGAGTTCATGCAGGCAGACTGGGAGGCATATGGGGGCAATTTGGGTAATTGGACTGCGACTCGACACTGGGGTATTACTGTACAAAAAGAAGCCTGAACCGGCGCTGCTCTGAAATCTAATTGGCCAGGATATTTTTTACAAATGACTGATGCCTCACTGAGAGCAATGGACACCCTGAATGACATGCAACAGCTAAACCTGAACGTCGCAGTATTTTGTTATATTATAACAGTGTTCTGCAAAGCTCATACACTGTTGGCAGACTAAATGCTCCTTTTAACACCACTACAATACAGAAGTGCGCCCAAGACAAAACGGGTCTCCTCTTGGGGTATTTGAAGATTAATGCTTTGTTTTGTTACCAATGGAGAAGCATCATTGGTTCATTAAGATCAAGATGGATTTTAATCCCCATAAAATGACGGCTGCTTTGAAAACACTGGAGAAAATGAAACCGCAAAGACAAGTTCTCCCCCCAAAGTGGACAGTCAAATCAAGCTCGGTCAGCTCTGGCCTTTCACGTGATTGATCACTGGAGGTTTGATGTTCTTGGGCAATGATGATCTTAGCACCAGATGAAGGAGGAATGGCAATTTCAGTAGGACTTCAACTGTAATCCCCCCCAACAAATACCTCAGTCTGCTTCCAATTAGTTCATTTGAGTAAATCTAATGCTCCGGTTTATACATGTGGAGCAGGCGTATGGTAACGTTTCCATTAAACAAAATTAACTTTTGTTTGGGAGTTGAGCCCTGCCGGATGTGTAATCTGAACCTTTGAGGATGTGATGGAGAGCAAACAGGGAAGGTATTAGTGAGGTTTATCTTAGCAGCTCCTCTCTCTCTCTCTCTCTCTCTCTCTCTCTCTCTCTCTCTCTCTCTCTCTCTCTCTCTCTCTCTTTGAATGTGCTTAACTGATCCTCAAAGCTAATTCTGTCATCACTATAATAATATATTATTATGGCGATATATTAGCTTGAGACTTACATGACATTCAATATGAAAACATACAAAATGGACATTATTACACCAATTAAACATCTGTACAGGTGTTGACATATACTTTATTTCACATACTAAAGAAATAAAGACAGGTAAATACAGGGCTGTATGAATTATTTGTTACAAGTATAAGAGAAACTAGTGGCCGCCGGTGACTTCTTTTTTCGATGGCGCTCGATTCGAAGTTCGTCACAACATGTATGTAGCCCGTCGTGTGTGGTTTGTAATTTCAAAATATGTGTTCTGCGCGTCGAGAGATCCTGTGTGCATCACGTGTTTTGTCTAAAGGGTTTATGATAAAAGAGACGCTCACGTTTGCCAGATACTCACATAATGTCATGCGTAATCAGAGTTTACTGTTAAGGGAGTGTCTTGCGTGTATTTTGTGAACGTGAGCGTCTCTTTTATCATAAACGGTTTTGAGGCATTTGCAGCAGGCACTTATTTTGACAAAACACATGATGAACATGATTCACATGACGCATAAACACATATTTTGAACACACAAGCAACACACGACACTCTGAACACATATTTTGAATTTGCGCCCCTCGGATGAGCAGTCACGAGCCGCCACTGAGAAAAACACAAAAACAAAGCTTTCCTGGAAGGTTTACCTGACTGGCAGGGATTGCGTCTTTAACATTAAAGTAGAAACCGAAATATATCATGTTGAAGACACCGTGTCGGCCCAGAGTGGAGGTGAGACCCTTATTAAGCCCACGGAGTCCAAAGCCATCTGCGTTTATAATACTTCGAGCTTGTGCAAATGTCGAGGGTTGCTGAATGAAGAGAAATGGAGAAAGCTTTAAATCTTAAAACGAGAAAGATATCACAAAGGCACAAACAAGCTTTCAAAATCAAGATGCCAATTAAACAGCTGCAGTCTCTTACCACTTTGAACGAATCCCTGTTGGCCTGTAGGCTCACTTTCACTACTTCAAATGGATTTACAACCAGTGCCTCGGTTAGTCCTGACCCCAGGCCAGCCACAGAGAGGGCCTAGCACATCGAGGCAGACAGAATTACATTACGAGGGAACGTGACGCCACATGACAACGAGAAAGACAGAAAGTTTCTATTAAAACAATAGACAAAGACAATAAAGAAACCGTTTTGTGTTTAATTCAGAACAGATTTTATTTCTTACATGACCACTCGACATTGAAGGTATGTCACACAAATCCCATAAGCCAAGGAACAATGCGTCTGTGACGCTTTTCCTTTGAGAAACGTGTTTGGCCAGACGGAAAGCTCGACTGCAATTCGCAAATAATTGAAACTGCGAGTGTCAATCATTTGGAGGGTTTAGAAAGGAAACGCAGACAGGAATCAAAGATGGATGATCCGGCTCAGACAGAATGGCCCGAGACAAAGATGAATCACTTTGTATGTCGCAACAGGAGCTAAACTGTACTTTGTAACCGGGTAAAATTTTTCAAACCAACACATCAGCACAGGAGTTTAAGTTTTCATCGACTGACTAAAGCGCGTGGTTGGCATCTCTCCTATGATTTGTGATGCCTATTCCAAGCACTTGACATATATGTCAGCAGGATTCAGGCCTACTTGATGGGTGACAAAAGGAGATCTTTGAGTATGTTTGCATAAGGTGAGCTGGGGTTAGCACACACCCACGCCTTCGATTAAAACCCTCCGAAAAGCGTATGTGTAAGTTGCGCTCACGATTGTCCTTTATGCGCGTGTATGCTCAGCCGGTGTATAAAAGCTTGCAAATATGCTGGAAGACAGCGTGTGAGTCTCATTACTCCATGCTGGATTGCTCCAGTTTAAACAGTGAAATCTTCTCGTACGGGCCTGCAAGCGTATTTACAAAGCTCTTTCATTTTTTATTACTGCTGGTCGTCATCACTCATATCTGCTTCGGAGGAAGGCGGGGCAACGGCTTAATCACACTCTTTAATTCGCTATGTAGGTGATCTCATATAGCCTTCCGGGCTCACATGCTCCATACATCACTCTGGCCATTGCCCCGGGCATGGCACAGATTGACATGTCTAGTTAAGGTGGGCGGAGACAGGAGCGATTGATTGATTGATTGGGTGAATATTCCTCTGCTTCTGCTTGCACAAAAAGGCTGTGGATGCTCAATGTGTCATCCGTCAGAGTTGCTGCACGCTGATAGACCGCTGTCAAAGTAATGGGCTATGTCTCACACGCTTCGGCGAGCAGCGTTTGTCTCGATTACACCTAGTTCCTGTATGCCGTGTCATGAGGAGAGTGCCGCGTTCGACTGTGAAAGTGATTATGTGTATGATATCTATGACTCGGTGTATGCATCTAGCTAGTATCAGATGACTCACCGTGCCTGGTGATAACGGAGTAAAACTCAAGAGCTTCTTGTACTGCTCGAAGGTGAAGAACTGTAGAAATAGGACAAACTGTAAACATATGTTTTCAGACTAGACTGTATACACATTGGGTCCAACAGTACTGTATGATAGCACTAGTGATGAAGCCTCTATATGAGACCTGTGCCTGTGAAAACCCAGCTAAGGCCATTTTTACTAGTTCCTGCATAAAATCATAATGTTAAGAACATTCTGTGTTAATATTGACTGGGTAAGGTCATGTCAAAAACTGAAATCATAAGCGTAAAGGAGACATTTCACAAGACTTTAAAAAAAGTCAAATAAATCTTTTGTGTCCCCCAGAGTACGTATGTGAACTTCTCACAATACCATAAAGATTAAATGAAAATGAGCTGATCTTTGCACTAAATGGCAGTGCCGAGGTTGAATAGTGAAGATTAAGGGAGTGGAACTATCCTCTTCTGACATCACAAGGGGAGCCAAATTTCAATGACCAAAATTATTTTTTCACATGCTTGCAGAGAATGGTTAACCAAAACTAAGTTATTGGTGTTTTTTTTTTTACATTTGCTAGGTTGATAGAAGCACCGGGGACCAAAGTATAGCACTTAAACATGGAAAATGTCAGATTTTCATGATATGCCCCCTTTCATGAAATGCCAACATGTACTTCAGCTGGCATGGATACCACAGGTTAGTGATGAAAACCCGATGAACATGATTTGAAAGGGTTTCCAAGATTATCTTGAAAATCTAGCCATCTGTACAAATAAGTTAGCATGGCCAGTGTCACAATTTGCTTAGATTTGATTAGTGACCCGAAATAGTACAGAATCTAAAATATTACTTCATTTCACGTCATCACTTGGCAGGTTTAAGATGTTTCTTGAAATCTTTTGTTTTTAAATTAAGTAAATCCCATAAATTCAACGTGGCCTCAGACATCTGAATGCCACTGTACACGGTCAGAAAAAAAGGTTTAAAATTTTACCTTTTCTGTCACTGGGGTGGTACCCTCAAAGGTTCAGTTTGGTACCTTTTATGGCTATACAACACATTGAAATGTTGTACCTTTTGGGTGACAATATTATACCTTAAGGACCTATTGTGTACTAGCCTGGTTAGCCAGACCTACATCAAGATGTAAGGTCTGGCAACTCTTCACACAAACGGCTCAATGCAAGGGGCGGGATATAAGGTTGTCCCTCAAAATGCCTCTGCACGCAATAGGATAGCGCTATGACGGATCAGAGCAACGAAGAAGGTGACGTAGTTACCGTAACCAGTCGGCAAAACTCCAAACACATCTTTCTTGCTTAAAAAGGACTTCAGTAGGGTTTATTTGCTCTTCTCTCAAAGAAAAACATAAGTCTAAGTCCTCCAGAGTCGCGGCCAAAGCCGCTTCAAAAGATAGCTGTTCGCCAGCAGCAGCAGCCATTCTCTGTTTTCAAGTAGGAACCGTTGCAGCTCTGTCGTCATCATGTTAAGCCCGCCCCACAGACGCTACACACGATGTGATTGGCCTGACCAAATTTTGGTTTTTGGACCGGTTAAGTGTATTGTGAGTGCCTAGACTAATTGTGTACCTTTTGAGTACCAATTTTGTACCAAATTAATGTTAGTTGTACAAAACACTAAACTGTACCTTTAAAGGTACATAATAGGTCATTAAGGTATAATATTGTACCCCAAAAGGTACAACATTTCAATGTGTTGTATAGCCTTAAAAGGTACAAAACTGAACCTTTGAGGGTGCCACCCCAGTGACAGAAAAGGTAAAATTTTAAACCTTTTTTTCTGACAGTGTATGTACACACACACACACACACACACACACACACGCACGCACGCACGCACGCACGCACACACACACACAGAAAATGCACACCCTGAGCAAACACAGCTCAGTTGTAGTAAATGAGAACTATATGAGAGCTGTCAACACATCAATACTCAAATATAAATACACACAATGGGCCCTATCTTGCACCCAGCGCAATTGACTTTGTCAGTGACGCATGTGTCATTCGTATTTTGCGCCGGCGCACAGCGGGGTTTTTCCCTCCACAGATGCACGTCAGCAAACTAGGGAATGAACTTGCGCTCCCTGGGCGGTTCAGCGCAAAAAGGAGGCGTGTTGCGGCGCAAACCATCTCTTATGCTATTTTGCAGTTTCAAAAAACAATTGCGCTACTAACCAAAAAAAACTAGTCTAAAGTCAGTGGCGCGTTGCGCGTGGTTCATTATGCTATTTTAAGGGCGCATGCTTGACCATAATGTATAGCGTGCACAACGCGCATACACTTTGCTTATCTAATCTACACAGATGCAACAGTTATTTTTGCAAATCATAAATTGTTACACTTAAAAATATTAATACACGAGATAAGGGGAATCATAGTGGTGAGCATTGTGGTGATAGTTTTTATTTATTCTCATGCAAATAACGATTAAAATATTTTCATCACTTTGTTGTGTGGCTGTATTACGTTTATTTTATGTAAATAATAGTTAAAATGTTTTCATAAGAAACCTTAATGTATATGAACTTGATTTGTAAGAGTACTTTGGGGTTGGACCTTGCTTGCGTTTCTTGGGTCCGATTTCAAAGCCCCCAAACCCTTTCAGCGGTGAGGGTGGACGCAGCGATGTCCTCTGCTGGCGTCAAGTCCTGAGGCAGATCCACCTCCCGTTACACGGCGTGCCCGATTTATGCTGGCAAGCGTGGGATTCCCCCGTACAAGGACGTCGGTCTCCTCGGCTGTGAACCGCTCCTGGCGTGCGCCTGGTAAATCCATCATAATAATAGCAACCCGCCATGGAACTTGCGCCCTTGCGTTTAAAGGGAATGTTGGCTAGCGTTCTGATTGGTTTATTTGACGTTACGCCCAAACCACACCTATGAATAATGAACCTACTTCAGACCAACCCCTTATTGATTTGCGCCCGGCGCAAGAGTTATTTCTCACGCCGGGAAAATAGCAACAGCGCCCAAGATCCGCCCACAAACTCACTTGCGCGTTGCGCTTCGCACTTGCGTTTCAGATCGTTAAAATAGAGCCCAATATCTGAAATTTATGTTTTGCCACACCTGCTAAATTAGGAAAACCTAAAGGCCAGAAATATTTGTCCCTGTCCATAAAACTGAATCTTGCATTATGTTAATTTAAATAAATATATATGTGATAATAATAATAATAATAATAATTAGTAAAATAATTATTATTGATATTATTATTATTATTGCATATGTCACTGCAGAATATACTACAAAGACCTTCTTTGATTTTAATCCTCACATTTTAGATTTGGTCGCTAAACACGATGAATTTCCCACATATGCGTCTCAATATTAAGTTTCAGAGAAGTTTCTGCTATAGGCTACAAGTTGTTGTAACGTGCGTGAGTCACGACAGATGCTTTTTGTAGTTGACTGTATGCATGTATTTAATTTGAATCGTGTACTTACATCAGCGAGGGTCAAAGTATTGTTCCTATGATTTGTTATAAACCATGTATTATGTTGCAGTTGGCAATACAGCATTCGCCAGGGTATTTATTTATTTGCCAAAGACAATTTTACTTGCATTTGCAATCTGGGGAGTGTTAGCTGTAGAGTCTGAATACACACACACACACACACACACACACACACACACACACACACACACACACACACACACACACACACACACACACACACACACACACACACACACACACACACACACACACACTTATGGGAAGACACCATATCTATCTTTATATTAGTAATGCTTTGCTCAACTTGACGGCTATTAGATATTGGCTTAGACAGATGGAGGTTAGGGAATATATAATGTATCTATCTATTGGGTAGGTTTGGATCAACAGATGTGGAGCATTAAATTGACTCACGGATATCATTTATCATCAATGTTAAGGTAAACCGTTAAAGCCTGTTGAGTCTACCAATCCAAAATCGAATAATCATATTAAACTCCTTCCACATGTTTTTAAGATTAGAGACAATTAAAAAATAAGACATTAACAGTAAACGCCCATAAGCCGACACAACCTTAAATCAGCCACGGCAAGCGCTCATGTAATCTCCAGAGTGTATATATATGTACTGTTTATACATGATACTAAAGAGAGGCCAGTAGCAATATCTGGCCATGTAGGTCAATATTGGGAGTTCTCAACAGCAAACACATGTGGCATGACGACAAACACAGAGGGGAGATGAGTGGTTTTGATCCTTCTGGCTAGAGCTGGTATGTTGAGGACATACGCATGTGGTCTGTGTGTATGTTTACACTCGGCAGGCCAGGTTGCAAAGATCAGAGCCCGCATGCTTTAAGTGATGAGCTTGAGCTCGGAGTCAGACATGGTTCCTGTTACCTTCACTGCTCTCTTTGGGGTCTCGGCCAAAATGGGGGGAAGGATTCCCTTGTAGAAGCCGTAGAGTCTGTTGAGGGAACGAGATCACTTATTAGAACTGACCCGCATGATGAATGATCACGGTTTAACGACAAACGCCACGTTTAGACATCTGAACGCTCTGTCGTGTATTGATGACCAAGAACCGCATTCAAGACTCGGCAAGAAAAGCAATCTTTCATTTGGACATTTTGTGTGCACAAAAGTCGCAGCTCACTGCAAATTAGATTCAATGTTCAAAGACTTTATGTAAATCAGGAAGTTAATTCAGGATTTGTTGATCTAGGTTTTATTTTGAGTTGTGAAGTACAGTTTAATTTTAGATATGATTTAACAAATCACTAAGATTAAACCTGGGATTCAAACCTTAAGACTACCCGCCATGATGGATTCATCCATGAAAATATAAAGCAACAATGTCACACTTTCACTTTCAACTGTCGTTATACCAGCACCAAGATGGATGGTGGCAGAAAAGGTTAAGCAAGCAGAAAGAAAAAATGCTTCAGCAAGGGGCAAATACATTTTTTAAATAAAAAAATGCGGGAATATATAGGTATAAATAAAGATATAATAACATTATTAATGGTCATTTACAGGTATAACTTTTTTTTTACATCCATTTCATTTTTATTTATTTTTAATAAAAATGTATTAAATTGGTATTGCCTTGAATTTTTTATTAAAATACAGCTAAAAGTATTTTTTTTAATTAATTTTAGTATTTCTTTGATTTCAGAGTAAGTGCTATCATTCATATCATATCCTCAGAACCAGAAATTATGATTTAAAGACTAAACAAAGATTAAAGGTGGGTGCAACTGAATTATTAGATAAACCTTGAATTAATGTAAATTAAGATTAATCCCCATTGGTGCAAGACACCCTATATATCAAACTGTCTTAAGTGAATACTTAGCAATGTTGTATACATATTTATGTTATGTATACATAAATTTGTAATCATTCCAATTGTTAAGATGTGATGGTCTACATATACACTGAATGTTACTTTGATGTGCAATTCTATGAAAATCTACCCCCAACATCATTGAGCTCAAAACGGTTTCAGTTGTGCAGCGCTATTATTTCAAGGGTACTGTCTCTAAACTAGAACAGGTTAAACTGGTCCAAACCACAAACAAGCACTTTTGCAAAAGAAAACAAAAGCCCTCAATCAAAGGAACTCCATTTTTAACAAAAAAGTTTGCATCAGTCAAATAATCCTCTGTCAAATTTTGTGAGATTCTACTGCTCCAACCACAAGTTAATATTAATAAGTTCACAAGAAAGTAAAATTATAAAAATATTTGAAAGACAATTGCATTAATGGAATCTTATTAAAATACGATGTTTACTTCAGAACTGCATTAGATGAAGTAATCCGTATGAAAAGCATATCACAAACTATATCACTAACATCTTTATAAATTTGAATATCCTTAGAAAAGAAAAGCTTTGCTTGAATTAATTTAAAACAACATAACATCATAACTTATATAATGACTACTTGCATAATTGTTGCTGATATGAGTTAAACAGTGTAACAGCACAAACTACTGTATATAACAAACTACAATAAATTAAATCTATTGCCGTATCATGGCATAAGACAAGAAAAGTGTAATGTCTTTGTTTTCCCTTATTGCAGTTCTTAAGGCAAAGAGTGAAACTTTTAATTTTTGTGTATGATAAGTATTTTCTTTGATTTAAAAAATAATACAAAAAGTCACAGACTGCTGAAACAAACAATGATTAATAAAGTGTCCATATATATATATTTTTAAATTCCAGTCTGATCAATGCTTCGGCACGTCCCAACCACCCCCAGCACAGAAATGTGCACTTGGAGAAGCAGACATTGTTTGTAGAGCACATGCTCTTTTTCTGAAGCTGAAACCTGACTCTGTTTTGCTTTCTGTCAATCTAAAAGTCAGGACAAGTCCAAGCAAGAGAAACACCTGAGCTTTTCTTTATGCTCCTAATTCTCTCATACAAAAAACCTCTCCAGTATGGTAATGTGCTAACATTTACCCGTAGTGGCTCTGGTGTTATATTGGTAATTTAATACCCATTATTTGGGTCTAGGTGTGATATGACAAGTTGTAAGATATTAAAATGAATGTTGATGTTAATTGCAAACTACTTTTGTTGCCTTTGGCTTGCTAACTTTTCCTATTTCTTCATTTTTCTTTTCATTCGTTTTAACTTAAAACATGTTGTTAAAAAGTGCTATATATAGTTGCTAATTAAAATGATTTTGTAAATCAATTTTACTTTATTAAAGAATTATTTATGTATTTTAATACATTGCTAGCACCCTTACTAGCAAATGTTTGTAATAGTTTAATGTCCATGTTGCAGGAATTCCTATATAATTTTAATTAGAAAATGAAAGAAAATAAAAATAATAGCGGTCAGGTCCCCTGTAATATGTAGATTAACCATAAATCAAGTTGGATTTTTTAATGCCAAATAATTAAAAAGAACTCAATTCT
This sequence comes from Paramisgurnus dabryanus, assembly GCF_030506205.2. Classification (NCBI taxonomy): domain Eukaryota; kingdom Metazoa; phylum Chordata; class Actinopteri; order Cypriniformes; family Cobitidae; genus Paramisgurnus; species Paramisgurnus dabryanus. The sequence continues at coordinate 24,992,580 of NC_133353.1, forward strand.
TGCCCAATGCATACATTATGCTTCAGGTCCCGTAACATTCATTTGTATCTAAGAAGATTGATACAGGCAGGAAAGGAATTAGAGAGAAAGCGAGAGATTTTTATTATCAGTTCAAGCACGTATTGATATTGAACACACGTGTGTGGACAGGGTGCACAGAGTGGCGTGACAGCCGCATGTGAACTCCAGTCGTTTTATTGTGAAAACATGCTCCAGTAGTCAACAGAGATGTTCTCGGCTGATTTAGTTAGGGTGTAAATATTATTGTTTCTCCGAACGGAGATGAAGCGATTAGCGTGAGCACGGGGGTGATCTGCCCATGCCATGACCACTACTCAAAATCCTCTGACCCACGGCTAATGACTACTACACATCTCATCAGATGGCAATCTTTATTTCACCAACAACCTGACGTTTCAGACGTCACACAAGCTTCACTTGTCAGGTAATGGCGAGATGACAACAAAAGCAACGTTGTGTTGAATGAAAGTGTGTGGCAATATTGAGGGTGGGACCAACAGTGTGAGCTTTTGTCGAAGCGGGAGTGTCCGACCAAAACGGAAGCCCCCCTCCTTTGCCCCCCGCCTGTGGTGCATGCAAACGCGACGGCCGCATGTTTCCCGGGTGTGGTCAGTCTAAGAAACATCAGGTGGTGAGATAAAGCTGCAATTTGTTACACACACACTCAAGACCCCATTTGACTACGCCTGGTTTGACTATGCCTGAATGCCAATTTGACTCTAAATGTAAGCACGCAGTTGGCCCTCATAAGCAAATGCACGCGCATTTAGGTACGTGTGGGTCCAGCTGCCGGTGTTTGTATAGGTGTGATTTGTCTTTGATTTACATAAAACCCCATTTCTACCATTCAGCACACAGCCACATCCTTCGACACAACAAAAGGAGAGGAAGGAAATGACACATTAACCAAATTGGATAATGGGGAAAAAATGTTTGATCCCTGTTATGGGACCGACTCTCAAAGCCTCTCATCGGCTGATTTGAAAACATATGCAGAATATTTACGGTTTAGTGTGTTATGATGGGTCTGCTGGCCCAGATGACTTTCAGAGCTTTCTTTCCCTTGTCAACAACCTGAATGCTTTGTCTGCAAATACCGTCATTTGCCCTATGAAGCTTTAACCTTGACATTGGTACGGGAGTCACAAACGGCTCCGTGATCGTAAATCAAGGAGTGAGAAGTGAAGAGGCGGTGGCTTCTTGTGTTTATGTAACAAATCAAGCGTGACAGGCAGAATAGAAAGACAGTAATCAATCAGCCACAATGAGTTTTCGCCCCCAGTAATGTGTTGAAAAGTTTTCTGACAACTGATTTTTTAATTAAAGTATTTTATACAGTATAATGCATGTCCCTTCATGGTACTGAACTTGTATAATTCAGATCTTAACAGTATAACAATAATATGTATATAATTACAACAATGTGTGAACAATGGTACATAATAAAGGAAACTATTCATGCATTATACACTACTTAATTCTGAAACTGTTGCCCAAACAAATTAGTCAAAAACCTCAAACAATTTAGTATAAATTTTGTGTGTTTATTTATAATAACTTTCTATTTTGTACACATTTCACGTAAAACAAAGAGATCAGATGCAAATTGACTACAGGAATAAAACTGATTGAAATCAAACATGTCCACCACTCTTCTAATTGAAAGTCTCTGTGTAAAAATTTAGGTTATATTTTAAACTTTATGTGATAATGGTGATGGATGTTTAATGCCAGTACTGGTCTCATATTCAGCAGCAATTTTTATATAAACATAAACATTTTTCTATAAAAATGCACATAAAACAAATTAACCAATAACATTTACAACGTTTGTACTAATATTGGCTACGCAGGCATCAGTACACATTCATCCTGTATTAAGAAAATTCGATTACACTTTTTTTATGGTGTCACTGTTACGGTGTTATTATACATTTAAGTGCTAAGTAATGATTAACGAACATGTACTTACTGTTAGAGATCGGTTTAGAGTTAGTTGCATGCAATTATGCATAATTTACTGGTATTACTATAGTAAAACATAAAAAAGACATTGTAAAATAAAGTGCTACCAAAAACTCACAATAACGCTTAAATTATATTTATTATTGAAAATGTGACATACACTGTATAAAATTTTCTATGTAAAATATTTATGGTGAAAAACCTTTAAAATTACTTTAATTGGTAAGCTTAATTTTATTTATAAAAATCGACTTTTTAAGTATTACCAAGTAAATCAAACTTTCAATTTTTTTAAGTTTTTTTTTATTATTAATCCAAATGTTTTGCATTGCATTATTAGGCCCAAATTACATTATATGGGCACAAACCTACTTATTTAGACCCACACTTGAGTTAAATAAATCGCAACCTAATAAATCGCAACTGTTGCGTGAGCTACTTGACCAAAAAGCCATCTTCAAATGCCCTATAAATGACTAAACAGGACACATGCTGTAAAATAATTATGAACAATCAACCCATTTATATAAGAGATCTAAAACAATTATTACTTTCCCTCTATGATGTTTCACACATGGCACATCATAATGCAGGAAAATTGTCATAACATCAGTTCAAACGGACTCGGAGCCAATTCACAGATGGATCTCTTGCTCTGAACTAATTGATGTATGGAAACCGAGCAGCTCGGGTTTCTACCGCACAGAGGAAAGACCAAAATCCCCAAAATAAAAAATAGACCAAGAGCAAAAGTGCAATGCTGGCCCATATAGCACGAGTATGTTTATTTTCAATAATAATTCCACAATAGTGACTTCCTACCACTATTTGTGTAAATTAAAACTAAGTGCTTCAGCCTGGGGCTGATCATGCTCCCAGCTACTGTGTGGCGATTGTGTCCACAGCACAGAAGGAGGGTGATAATTGGTTTAGAGAAGAGCTGTGATCTGCAGGGGAGGCCTGCGGGATGCAGTTGCTGACAGCTTCTCAGAGAGGGAAAGTGTGATGACGGGGCTGATGAAGGATCTCGCAGCAGTCGCCCGTAACGCATGCGCAGGAGCCCCTGCGTCAGTGTCACCCGAGGCGCACATATATCCTCACAACTCATGGCGGATTAGCTTTAGATCTACTGTAAAACTGTCGTCTTGCCATAAACAAGACTTTTCTTTGAAGTCTGCACACTTTCTACCGGAACTGACACACGCCACAGTTGTGTGCATGTGTGTGTGTGGGAGAGAAAGAGAGAGAAATCTCTGGTGCAACCACACTGCGTCATATGTGAGCTTTTCCTACAGAGAGTCAGCTAGCATGGCACACATTCAGCCAGCGACTGCCAAAATCATAATGTAAACCTATGATTTCACAAGCTTGACATACTGCATATTCAATGGCAGGTGGGATTAAAGCTTGTAATTTTTGTACACTAACTTTCCAAAAGCTTCAAACATTCCCTTTCACCAGGTGCATGTTGTTACCATGTAAACAAAAAAACCATCCATGCCAGTTGTACACAAAACACAACAGATGTCATGAGGGAAAGCAAACAGCAGAAACAATCAAAGTAAAATAAAACATGCGCTGTAGTTATATTTGAGTTTTCTGAACTCTTCTGCTTTTGATGGCAAATAAATCTCAGAATCATTTTAAATTTTTCTTTGGTATCAGCAAGTAAAAAATATATAGATTGAATATACAAAAAAAAACACTTTTACTTACCTCTCATTGCGAAATATAGTTCTGAAGCAGTCCCCAAGACCTTTATAGCTATTTGGGTCGCTCTTTCCTCTTTGGATTTGAAACCTACAAAATGAAATAATTGATCACCAATCACAATTATTGTAAATATGTCTAATGCTGGATTCACACCAAACGCGGTAGAGGAGAAAAAAACACGCTATTCGTGTGTAGTTGGACGCTTGAACATTTTGAGTTTGCTTGCTTAATTTGCGCATGAAATTATAGTCATTCGAGACATTCGGGAAATTCGTGTCATGAGAGGGGCTTCTGCGACTCCGCTCGTTTCCTGTAATCACGTTACTACTAGAGCAAGCTCCTGATTTGTTAACGCGGTGCGATTTTTCAACTCCCGCGTTTCCAGTGGCAACGCCCAATCCGCGTCAATTCGTGTAATTCGTGCAAACTAGATGCGCAAATGAGGCGGATTCGGGTATACCGCGCCGCGATAAACGCCTCATTCGCGCCGCAAGACCTCCAGACGTGTGTATCTTTACATTGACTTAAAATTGAAATCATTCGCTCCGGACCCTTTATTCGCATTTGGTGTGAACGCAGCATAGAGAATCTGCATGCAAAGAGTTAAAATACACAATCATTACATGTTATTAATGGACCTCTGAAATCCAGGTAAGATACACAAGCTTACTGATATTGCAAATAATTTAATTCATTTCAGTAATTTTTGAAACATTGAAACATTGCTCCACATGACTGAATTATTACATGACCACCATATGCTTTCAGTCATCCCAAAGCAAGAAATATAGGACATAATCTGCCCAAAGTGTCAACACAAGTCTCTGATGTCTATCAAAAGCCAAACTTTTCTTTTCTCTTGTATTCAAGTGTGTTTTTTTAAAGACTGCACTTCTTGCACAGCAGAAAAGTCAAACATTTACTTAACCCATCCTGACCAATTAGCTCTTTGGTTGTAGCCAGCACTTCTAGCTGCAAACTTTGCTGCTAATATGCTAGTAACCTGCTGGTAACAGTTCTGCAGTCTCGTGTAAATTTTTAATATGATACAAATGGCCAAGAGATGTTTTTGTAGCAACAAGCATGCTAGTAACTTCCCAATAAAGAATGTACTGCACTGTGTAAATGTTTAACATGGCATCAGTGTGGGTTTAGGGAAACAAGTTTACTGCTTTACCCCCCTTATGGTTCATGCAATATGGATGCTTTAGGACAAAGAAATGGATAAGTGTAGGACGTTTGATTCTTTGACACCACACACACAATGATTAGTTTATAGGCTCACACGCCAAGACAATTTACTGTTGTCCAGGTTGGGTATCTTTTGGGCACAGAGAGTCAATAAACAAACCAACCTTTGTCCTTCAAGTGTAAATAGATGAACCCAGACCGAGGGCAAGACAGGGAATGAGAAAGATTCTCCTCATATGGTTTTGACTGCCAGGTCAAGAGGTTAGCAGTAAGTCATTCGGTCGGGTGCCTGATGGGGCCATAAAAGTGCCCTGGTTCCAACGTACGGGGGTTTTACTGAGGTGAACAGCCTTTCATATCGCCAACAGATTAACATCTTAGAGGGGTGTCCAGCATCCAATTTTGTAGATTCCCAAATAGCTTGTAACTCGTGCCTAAGAACCAGTTAAAATAGCATCATAAACACACGTCCAACACCATATTAAAGAGAAAGAAGATGAGAGGGATTCTGAAACGGCAGGCTTGGGGATGGGGGCACAAGACCAAAAGATTTAAGGCCAGTAGAGCTTGTAAACAAATTTAAATCAGACTTAATTAAAGGCACATGAGAGCAAGGTCAAGGAACGAAAGGGCCCTGTCCCACCATGGGCCGAGTTTCCCTTTCTGCAGTATGCAGGGATGATCTGACTCTAGCCTAGAGGTGGCAGGGCCGTGGTCCACTTTCAGCTTCTTGATTCCACTGTTGACCTTGGGATCACCTAATTTCCTCATGCCCCTTACCTACCCTGCCATAAAAAAGCCTTGCTCCAAATGAAAGCTCAGGGAGTGTGAGATAATGGGGATTCTTTCTCAGCCATCTTCTACCACCAGTAGCTACTCGCATCTTCCCCATGTTGCCCGCTCTTGCCAAGATGACACCTTGTCCAAGAAAGGAGATTCAGATAACGTGCGCCTTTTTGCATGTAAATGGGCAACATCTTAGACCCAGAATTTCAGAAGTATACTTGTAGACATACTGTATATGGAGAGAGTTCAAGAACTGGAGAGGATCAGGAAAGTGGATTCAGTCGGCCTTGGAGCCAAGCTCCCAATCGTAAAGTCAACAAACAGAGGAACTGGGGAAAGCTCAAGGGCTTTGTTAAAAGATCCAGCTCTCAGAATTCCTCTCAACCTAAACCCAGAAAGAAAAGATATACTTACAGGTGACGATTTCTGTGAGTTCATCAAAACCCACCACTAACCTCCTGTCTTCTCTTTTTATAGGACCTGAGCGCCATCGTGGATGGCCAGGTGAGGGTGAAGGTGAGGTTTCTATTGGTGAAATGAGCAACGGGGGTAAATAACCTTACCATCACCACCTGACCTAAAACTCCCTGTAAAACGGTAAACTCGGTAAATGAGAAAAAAGCCCAGAGGAACACTTACTCTTTGTATTTTTATAGAGAGAAATGAAATGTTTCAGATCCAGGCTGCATCCAAGGGCCTTGTCCCTTTCCAGACCCTGAATGTAATGGGCCAACACCGGGTCCGACAGGGGGGGCTATGCCCCTCTAAAAGACAAGCTGATGGGTTGAGGCCTAATAATTATGGTGTTAAAAAAGGCCTGTGGGAAGGGTTGAGGTTATTGAGTTGATCAAAAGGTTTGTGTTTGATAGGTTTGCCGGCTAAACTTTTAAAAAGGTCTCTTAAATTTGCCTTGTTAAATATAGGGGTATTCCCTCAAAGAACTCTACATGGCAAAATATTAACCTTATGATAATAAACAATGTCCAGTGAATGAAAAAACACTTTGGATATTGCATATGTTCCATTTAAAACTTTTGCGAGTCTTTTACAAATGAAACCGTGTGATTTTACTTGACAGAAGAGAAATATTAACTGGCTGGCATTGGATGCTGGCAGTCCATGCTTTAAGTCTTCTTGCAGAAATTTTATAAGTCATGATATTTATTGATATATATATAGAGCCAGCCAGCAGTGTTAAAGGGATAGTTCACTAAAGAATGAAAATTGTGTCGTTTATTCACCCTCAAAGTTTCTTTACTTTGTTAAACACAAAATAAGACAATTTGATAAATTATGGTAACCATATAGTTAACTAATCACACAGTTACCCACTGACTTCCATAGAAGGAAAAACAAATACTATGAAAGTGAATGGGTACCGTCAGTTGTATGCATACCATAATTCATCAAAATATTTTCTTTTGTGTTTACCAGAATAAAGAAACTCATACAGGTTTAAAACAACTTGAGAGTGAGTAAACAGTTAAAGAATTTTCATTTTTGGGCAAACTATCCCTTTTAAAAATCATTAATCAATTTTTCCACAGGTTGCCTGTAAACAACATTTAAGCCAAGAGCTGAAATGAAAGTAAAACGTGCACGTGAGCAAAGTTTCCTTAACACATAATCAGCGGTACATAAGAGAATCCAGAAGGCGGCATTAAAAGGAAATCTATTTTTTACAGCTTGACAGTTAATTTTAATGAGCAGGATCATAAAGATGGCAGACGTCCATTGCAATGATACATGAGGTTAAACCTCTCTAACCTAAATGCTCCAATATGGCAAATGCTGACATTTAATCAAACTAAGAGGAGAATGGAAAAAAGACCACGGCCGTGTTCACAAATATCAAAACGTAGGCTACTGTGCAGAGTCAAAAATAAATTATTTTCCCCATCGATTCTAACCATATAAAATACACAGTAAACATTTTATTAAAATATTTAAATTTATAGAATGAATTATTTTGATCCATAAAAGAAAACACAATTATAAATATAGCTTCAAGGACAACCCAAGCACCAATGGTGCAGCTAGCACAGCACAGAGCAACAAAGGCAATGAAAAGCAATTTGTCTGATGGTAAATTGTCTAATAAATTGTGGCGATAATGACGATTAATTGCCTGTTTTTGTGCTTTGACATTTAATTCTCATATATTTTTTGTTTGTTCATGAAATCATTTTATGCATTGACGTGATTATTTAAATTAAATCTTTTGCAAGGTTTATTTTAATTAATTATTTTATTAATACGCATAACACATATTTAAAAGTAATTATTTAATGAATATATCTTTCAAAAACTGAAAAGGCAATAATAAAATAAAAATGCAATCAAAATAAACTGACCATACTAGAATGAACCTCAAATAGTAGCCAATCCTACTAATGTCATATTAGTACTGGACCACATGTCTGTAGTGGCTGCAAAAAATACATTCCTGCAGCTCCCCCTTGTGTTTTTAAGAGAGATGTGCAATCATTGTGGTGATCTGAAATCATTGCGATTGTTTGACCTCATCGCAATGATTCATGAAATCATTGCGATGAGGTCAAACAATCGCAATGAGATGATTATTTAATTATTGTGACTAATGGCAGAAATAGAAAAACAGATTAATTATAAAACATGGAAATTATAAACGTAAATATATATATATATATATATATATATATATATATATATAAATAAATAAACTACGCTAACTGAGTGGCACAACCTAATAAAGCACATGCATCGAGACTCCGAGGTTGCGGGTTCGACCCCATGTGACGCGTGTGAGTCTCGGAGGTTTCAGAGCTGTAAGCATTGCAAAATGCAGAAATGACACAGCAGAGCAGAAATAACAGAAATACAAGTATATGAGAATCAGATAGCTTAAGTGAGAACAAAGTCAAGGAGAGCATTTTATATAGTAATGCAAAACACGTTATATACAGTCATATTAGTTTAATATGACAGAGACAATGCCACAGGCCCAGTCAACTTTGGACAGGTATTTCTCAGGTAGGGTAGATAATATCAAAAACCTGTTCAGTCATTTCTGAGGAGCTCAGTCCAAAGGTTACGTGAGCCGAGTTTCACAAAATCAGATCACATTATTTAAAGTAGTAGCGAAAAAGTCTTGCGATTCAGAATGGATTTCAGACGCTGGCGCTGTCTTCAGATTTCTCAGTTACCTGCAGGACATCACGTCAATGCTCCCTACCAAATTTTGCGCCCTGTAGGTGGCGCTGTCATCAAATTTGGCAAAGACTTCCAGTTCATGGTGCCGATGATGGGGACAAACTCTCATTTCACTTGATCAAAGAATGACCAAGATACAGCCTCAGAACCACTTTTGGCTTAGTGCCATGTTGGTCATATTACTGTTCAGGACCACCACTACAAGTGTGCCAAATTTCGTCATTATCCTACATACGGTTTATAGAGCTGCCATACACTCCCACTGGGGAAGAAGAAGAATCCGAACAGATACAACAGTAAACAATCTGACTGTACGAAAATAAAAAATTACTGACTGTTGAGATCCATTGTCGATATAAACGAACCCATGAAACACGAAGCATTTGGAAAACCACAGGGAAAGTTTCTCTCTTAAAACTGTCTCTGCTCTGATGCCTCTTCAGGTAAACTTATACTGCTGGGCCTGTGGCTGGAGGTGTCCCATAAAGCTAAGCCTTTGGAGGGAAGGAGATAAAGCAGAAGAGAAGATAGAAGATTGGGTAAAGGGAAGTGATAAAGTTGTGGCGCTTTTGACACCGCATGCTTCCCGGTCTCGGTCTGGGTCAGAACAGCTTGGGTTTCAGTGGCACCACAGGCTCCACCATGACTGGGGTAATGAAGCCGCCTGAGGGGAACAAAAAAAATGACGTCCCCCCTCAAGGCGACCTCTTGGACAACGTTTAACCTATCCTACAAACTGCTTCCCTCCCACAGTTTTGGGCCTTGGTTTGACAACCTCTTTCTGACCTTTTGGGAAAACAGAAATCTTTATGCATGGCATTCTTTAACACATTTTATAAACAAGTAGTTAAGTTCCATAATATGATGATCAAGCATTATGAATATCCAAACAGTAACAGCAAGCAGTAGCCAAACATTGAGCTGATATGGTTGTTAATGTGTACCGTTCACCTATTGGATCATCCTATACCCATCAGTAAAATGATTAAGATTGTTGAAAATGTAAATGGCAAAATAATCCACCTTAAGGCCATTTTTACTGAGCAAAACTAACACTGCTATGCTGGTAATCTCAGATCAGGAGAGTTTGGATAGTCCAGCTTGGTTCAGCATAGTTATGGCTGCTTTGAAGTAAGGAAACTGCTAAGGATAGTGGAGACTCTTTGGACAGCAGGAGTTTGGCAGCTATTACACAGACCGTCAGGACAGTGCGGCGTGAGGTCATCAATACTGCACTCGGTGGTTCTACTGCACGAAATATGAGTCTTTGAATTACGACCCTCCACTCGCGCTTCTCACCCCCCGCCTGGAAGAAACACGGCCGCTGCAAAGCACAAAATCTGAAGGAGTGGGTCGCAGATGCTGCGAGGCGTCTGACAGACTCCGGAGACAAATGAGTTTTCATCAGGCACTTTACTGCTTCTCTAAAACGGGTCATTTCAGCACACTGGGACATTTTTGTACGTTTGTAACATAATGCATTTGGGTGATGGTGACACCTCCTTAGAGCAGACCTGTTTAATACCAGGTCATAACATGCAATGGCAGTCACATCAACAGGAGGTTACTTATCCAGCACAAGGTCTGGCACACGTTGCCTTGTTGTCAAACTCCGTTCTCAACTACATTTGAAGAAAATGCAAGTGATGCTTGCTCATGCAATTGTCACTGCCACAGTGCTATGGTGTTTTGGGTGAATGTAAAGCCCTTTTCACACAGACATTATAAAAAATACACAGAAAATGCATCTGGGATTTGTTGAGGATCGTTAGATTTTTGGTTCATTCACACTACCAAAGATTTTCCGGAATCTGTGCGTGCATTCACTCAGATGTCGTAAAGATCCCGTAAAGACACGTGACTTTTTAAAGTCCTACACTTGGTAGGTTTTATCTGCAGCTTCTGAAGTTTGCTTATTATCTGTTATTTCTCCCTCCAGAAACCATGCGTGTGCATTTTTGTTTATGATAAGATTATAAAGGAGCGTGTCACGCGCTGTTCTAGTATTGTAGTGAATGATTTCAGCTTCAGAGTGGATATTTGGCGAGCTCCCTGATCTCTGCTTTAGTCCAGTTTGCAGACATTTATCATCGTGAATGTGAATTTCAGTTTTAAATAGCTGAACAATATATCTTGTTGCGATGACGCATGTGCATTTTTGTTTATTATAAGCTATAAGCGCATGATGCGCTAATCTTTTATGCTGCTGAATGATCTTAGCTTTAGCGCGGATAGTGACGAGCTCCCTAATAACTGCTTCAGTCCAGTTTGCAGACATTTCTCGTTATGAATGTTAATATTCATGTAAATCCCTCATTTTAATTTCATGTTCAATGACACACGCTTCCTCACTACAGCTTTCCCTTAAGGCATTGTTACTAGGTCCTCTTTCTGGGAGCGATCCCAGAACATGCACGGGACGTGTTTGTGTTCACACAGAAGCTTGTCTGCCAATTTTATGGATATTTTCTGGGACCAAAGTGCTGTGCGAATGAGGTTTAAGGGACATGAAAGATGGTAATTCAGTGGTTAGTATTGCTCAATAAAGTAATAACCCAGCTATCCTCAAGCGGATCAATTTGAGGTATCATTCACATCTGTTGGACTTAAAAAAGGATTTCAGCAATGAACCTCGCATACTAACACAACATAAGAGTTTGTAGTGACATTAAGCTGTTTGTACACAGTAAAAAAGTGCTGTAATTATGCAGCTGTTTCTTCAAAGTTAAATGAACATTAACAAGTCTTTGTCTTTACAGAATAAAACTAATAAAATAACAGCCTCATGCAAAGAATTCTGGTTTTTATTCCCAGAATGCTTTGCATGGCTTTTATTTTGGTTTTATTTTGTAAAGATAAAGACTTGTTAATGTTTAATGTTCTTTTAACAAACTGTTGCCAGTAAATAACACATTTAAATTTACAGTTAGTAACTGGAGAACAGCTGCCAGTAATACTGTAATTTCTACAGAAATTGTTTGCAGTGTACAAGGAATAAAGTAACATATTGGTAAAAAAAGTGAAAATAAGTGCTAACGTAAAAGTGATTGACAAACAAATCTTTTTTTAAATATAAATACTTTATCCACGCATGTATTACATTTATTATAGCAACAATACTATAACAATTAAACTTTACTACATTATTATACTTTATTCCAATCCAGACTGGTGAAAGCTATTTTAAACTCAATTTAAAGTGCTTAGTCCAGTGGTTCCCAAACTTTTTCAGCGTGTGGCCCCCCTTGTGTACGGTGCATTCCTTTGCGGCCCCCCAAAGAAAATTTGTGACAAAAACTGTTCTAAAACTCAACATTTTAATAAAAAAAACATTAAATTATACAAAAAAGTAGTGCTTTTGGTTAGTAGCCTTATTTTTTTAGGTTTAATTACACAGAATTCATGATAAATTTATGTATTTCATAAAATGTCATAAAACTGGGGCCCCCCTGGCACCATCTCGCGGCCCCCAGTTTGAAAACCACTGGCTTAGTCTACAGTCATGATCTCTTCAAACATAAACAGTAACCTTATAAGAGAGCTAGATTTTTTCGAATTATATTTTTTGTAATCAAAGCTGTACATAACTGAAGCAACATAATTCTGATATCAGTTAGGAAGAAAATAAAATATTAAAAAAGTGAACTCAAAAAGCAAATTTTTCAATCTATTTCATTAAGATACAAACAGAAAATACAGGAAAATTTAAAGTTTTCAGGACTAAATGTCTTCTTCAGGCATCTTCAGTGTTTAGTGTGACCTCTCTTTGCACTAAACACATCTTGAGCGTTTTTGAGCAGAATGAAGTAAAGAGACTATTTTCTTTAAAATTAGAAATTGGGATTTAATTTAATTTAGGTTTAAGAGATCCTGCAGTTTCCTGCTATTGCTCAAGTGGAAGGGGAGTTTACCCTAAAAACTTGACACAACAGTTTACATTTTTATACAGTTTTTAATACTATAAACACATTTCTTGTATTTTCTGGATGTATTCTATTAAACAGACTGAGAAACAATTATATTTGATCACTGTAACATTGCAAAAACAACAAATCTGATTCTGGCATGGTGGCCTACGAATTTTGCACAGTACTGTACTTCAAAGCAAAAAAGTGGTTAAATACATATTTTACCCAAATATTAAAGCTCTGTCATAATTTACTCGCCCTCATACCATCCAAGATGTATGACTTCCTAATTTATATTAAATTATTATTTATCTTTCAGTATAATGGGGTCAACATGAAGCTTCAAAAAGCACTTACAGTAGATCATCATAAAAGTAATCTAAACTCCTGTGGGTTTCTGTGACCGTACGATTTACTGTTTTTATATAAAATCATCCTACATAATTTAAAGAACATTTTGTGTAAATATAACATTGATATCTTCAATATTGACTAAGGAAGGTCATGTCAAAGATTGAAATCAATTCAGAATTTTCTTATTTAGATGAATTAAAGGGATAGTTCGGCCAAAACTGATATTAAACCCATGATTTACTCACCCCCAAGCTGTCCGAGTTGCATATGTCCATCGTTTTTCAGACAAACACATTTTCGGATATTTTAGAAAATGTTTTAGATCTTTCAGTTGATTAAATGTAATGTTACGGGGGTAACATGTTCTGAGGGTAATCCGAGCGGTGTTGTTGTAGAAATATCCATATTTAAAACTTTATTAACGAAAATAAATACCTTCCGGTAGCGCCGCCATCTTAGTCGCGTCCGCATTCAGGATGAGAGCTTACGCAGCCTACGGAGGCTACTCTGCTGCTGCTCTGTGCCCCCGCCCTCCGAATTTGTCATACGTCACTAAGAAAAGTGCGTACACTACGCTAATACTCTCTCCTGAATGCGGACGCGACTAAGATGGCGGCGCTACCGGAAGATATTTATTTTCGTTAATAAAGTTTTAAGCATGGATATTTCTACAACAACACCGCTCGGATTACCCTCAGAAGACCCTTGTTTATCATCCTGGAGCCGTTTGGATTTAATTTGTGAAGGATGGACGCACTTTTTTTGGACTTGAAGGTTGTGTACCCCGTAACATTACATTTAATCAACTGAAAGATCTAAAACATTTTATAAAATATACGAAAATGTGTTTGTCTGAAAAACGATGGACATATGCAACTCGGACAGCTTGGGGGTGAGTAAATCATGGGTTTAATATCATTTTTGGCCGAACTATCCCTTTAAAGCTTCATGTATTTATTTTTTACTTTGCAAAATGTAATGCAAAGTAAACCTTACTTACAGTCTCAAATTCTATTGTGGTATGTCTAAATTTAATCCATTTCATTACATACTTGCTCACATTTAAAGTAATTTGGTCTCTTAGCTCACATTTTGAGACTATTGACCTTTTTTGATCATTTTACCAAAACAATTATTGTTACTATTGATCCTACACTCAATGCTGGGTTATTTCAACCCATGATTGGGTTACAACAACCCGGCACTGGGTAATTTTTAACCCTGTCCAACCAGAGATCTCTGTCAAACAGTACAGTCATACATCCCAGTAAGTACCTATGCCAAAACGTCAGTGGTGAGCCACAATTATAAAGTCTTTTTAACTCTCTTTCTAAACCACAAATAATAGTGCTCTGTAGTTATTTTGGACTGGCTTTAGATTGTCTTTGTAAAGAAACATCCCACAAGCCATGTTCTACTGACGTTTTTCACCACCATTGCGAGTAGTAACCGTCTGACCACTGAATGCAGCACAGACTTCGCAGATAGCCGTAGTTGGACACCTGCATGCAGTTTCTTCCACTAGAGTTGCCAGCCAGGGCATGGTAGGATTAAGACATCACTGGAGCACAGCTGAGCGGCGTGCTGCTTTACTGGGCTGGATCGACTCTCTGGCCTCTGTGCTTTGAGCCCTGCTGTTTAAAGGCTGGTAGAGGGATTCCATCAAGAGTGCAGCAGGGTTCAGTCAGCAGTCGGGGGTGGAAGTTTGTAGGCTTACCCCTTACATTCAGCTGTCACTTGCTTTGACAAACATTGTTTCCAGCGTAACTCCCCCCTTTCATTTGACGAAGCTCTCTTTCAATCATGCTAAGATTTGATAAAGATTGAAACATTGTAGCGACTGTTATGAAGGGGGAACCCCAGGTGTAAGCAGATGACCGGGTGTTTGGAGTCATACCCTTCCATAACATTCAATGTGGGGAGACGCAATGATAAATGCGAAGTTATGAATTTTTTGGCCAAAACATTCAATTCTCTGAAACTGAACATTGAAGGGGTATTCAGTTATTTGCAAACGATTACAATATGCATATTTGTGGTATTTCTATATATCTTTTTATAGGATCTTATATATACATAGATATACTTACACTTATACTTACGCATAGAGGCAGGGATGCAAACTGCCAAGCAACTTTTTTTTATATAATGCAAAATGCAATACTTGCAGTAATTTATTTACTATTCAATATATTTCACCCAAAATCTAAAGCGTCCAGCAAAGTGGGCTTACCAAGATAAGCAAAGGTCAGCTGGTTAAGTCCATACGGAAAGAACAGCTCCATATCAAACAAACAGTTTTATTAGACTGCTGATATGACAATACTATTAATTTCATATGCATGCATAGGATAATCTTTCTACAAATATGTTTAGATTTTTTTGTGTAATAACATAACAATAAAAAAGTTTTCTATGTTCGAAATTTTTGAAACACTTAAAGGCACAGTATGTAGGATTGTGGCCAAAACTGGTACTGCAATCACAAAACTTGTGGCTAAAACTGGTACTGCAATCACACAACTGGTGGCCAATACACAAAATGACAACATAAACATCAGTTGAGGGCTGCAACTCCACTTTTTAAATGACAATATCCTGGCCGGACCACTGTCGTCAGTGATATAAGTATTTGAAATGAAAATGATTTCTTAATGTCTACTGATGTATCAGGGCCATTTTATGATTAATTGATATAAATTTCTTACATACTGTTCCTTTAAAAATAATAAGCTTAAAGTCCGCAGGAGTGGCTTAAGGTGGGTTTGGGATGTAGTGAAGCGACGAAACCTGAGCTTTTCAACAAGAGCAAAGCAAGCTCATTCTTAGACTCTAATGAGTGCGGCAGCGCGGCCGGCATGATGATCAGAGTCAGATGGGCTGCCCCGAGCAGCCGCCCCCTGCCGAAAGTGCCGCCTGACACCCTTTGTTACCTCCAAGTGAGCTGAGACCAGCCCATGAACCATGTAACTAGGTGGTTTCCAGGTTAATGAAAAGCTGTAACTCCAGTCTCACTGTCTCCTTAGAAGTCTAACTAACCTCTGAAACCCCCAACCTACACCCCACCAAGCCTACTTTGAAAAACCGTAAACATTCCAACAGAAAATGAGCATCGTCGAATGCATGTAAATAGAAGACGTAATTACTGACCCGTCCTCGATTTGCAAATGATCTTTCTCATTTGAATGTATGGCTAGTGCCGGTGCGAGGTGGTAACACAAATCATTTCGGTCAGCTGGAAGTGCTCCTTTCTGAAGGTAAACATGTATGAAGAATGAAAGTACAACTTAAAAGTAAACATTGATTTAACCTTACAAACAATCATGGTCTTGAAATACATTCTCTTCATGTTCTCCTAATCTACTGCCAGATGTTTGTTTGTGTGTGTGTGTGCCTGAGATCTACGGGCCCCTCGGCCCCCTAATTCTCATCTCCGCCTCTACATGGCTCCAGCAACCTCATTTGCACAGGGTAAATATGTATTCCCAGGTATACATTTTGTCAGGTTCCCCTCAAAAAAAAAGCCTTTGATTCCACTAAAGCGGCTCGTTGAAGAAAGAAAGCAAGCCAAAAAAACTCACTCCGGTTGGCATTTTAGACCAATTTAGAGCAGCGGACATTAAAGTGGTAGTAAGTCACTAATAGGAGCCAGTCCTGCAGCTAGCGTCGCTGAGGAGGTGTGCTGGGTATTTGTGCTTCAGTAACTCTCTGAGACCTATGCTAATAGATTTCAGCTCTACTAACCCTTCACTACCCCAATTAGTCTACTTTAGTGTGACTGAAAAGTAGAGAGAGAGAGAGAGAGAGAGAGAGAGAGAGAGAGAGAGAGAGAGAGAGAGAGAGAGAGAGAGAGAGAGAGAGGTAGAGAGAGAGAGAGGTAGAGAGAGATAGAGGTAGAGAGAGAGAGAGGGAGACAGAGGTAGAGAGACAGAGAGAGAGTTTGTATATTAGGGATGCATTATGATTAATCGCAATTAATCTATTGACAGTTTCATCAGTAGCGACATAAACAAGCAGCTTTCGTGGTCAACACGTAACTTCCGGTAAACTCCGCTAAGAATAAATAACAACAAAGTACTTTAAACATAGTTTATTTATATAACAAGCAAAATACATTTGTTTAGGAGTTCATTTTAGCAATTAGTCAGACCATAAAAAAATGAAACCGGAGGTAAAGTTCGGACCAGATGCGTAACGCGTATCCATACGTGCGTACGATGAAAGCGTCTATATATAGCAGAATAAAAGTTATTGTTTACAAAAAGTACCGTGTGTGTGAACTGTGTATAATAACTTTGTATAGGTAAATGCACACATATGCATATACATTTGTTGTGGTTGAGGAGAATCCCCCGAGTGCTGCAGAAAAGCGCTATATAAATGTAACAAATTATTATTAAATATTATTATTATTATATTTATGTATAATATATACTTAATATTAGATATATATTTTGTCTTATAATTATTCATGCATGTGTGCATATTTATATATACATAATTATTATACACAGTTCACACATATGATGTAAACATAAACTTTTATTACGCTATAGATTAATCGTGATAAATCGTTATGTATCCCTAGTGTATATACATATACTAATATTGATCAATATGAAACCATAAAAGCACAATTGATATAGTAATACAAAAACATTTTCACAATAAAAACAAAAGTGTGTTCTCTAACTTGGACAAATAATAATTTTAACCTATAAGATTAAAAAAATGTTTGTACTTTGTTGCAATTTGTGGTGAAAATTATATTACCACAATGCTTACATTTATGTCTAAGTGTATAAAAGGATGTAAGTTAAACAGGATAAAAAATGGATACTAGATGTTCTCAAATGACAATAGAGCAATAACTGAACATACTTGTGTAAGTAAGTATAATGAAAAATTAAGGAAAAGTGTCCATAACTGATGCTCTAGTGCAGAGGTTCCCAAACTTTTTCAGCGTGCGCCCCCCTTGTGTACGGTGCATTCCTTCGCGGGCCCCCCAAAGAAAATTTGTGACAAAAAACTGTTCTAAAACTCAACATTTTATTTAAAAAAAACATTAAATTATACAAAAAAGTAGTGCTTTTGGTCAGTAGCCTTATTTTTTTTAGGTTTAATTACACAGAATTCATGATAAATTAATGTATTTCATAAAATGTCATAAAACTGGGGCCCCCCTGGCACCATCTCGCGGCCCCCTTGGGGGCCCCGGCCCCCAGTTTGAAAACCACTGCTCTAGTGAGTAATGAGAAATCTTTTTTTATTTTAATACTTTTTTTACAAGTTACCGTGCAATGCTTAATTCTGATTGGACAGTCTTGACATTTCAAGGTTTCCGGAACGTCATTCCAGCCTCATTCACCCTTGACAGGTGCAGACTGATGCTTTCAAATATATTAAATATGAATATGCATAATTAATAACATTTATGATGAGATTTTATTTACAAATGATAAAGCCAAATGCATGTTTGTCTTTTCTGAACTTGTTTGAACGTGTCTTGGCTTAAAGCCTCTACTCGCGTACTTTTCTTACAAAAAATGCTGTTAACATTATTTTGTGTATATATATTAAACCATGTGGCCAGTATAAAACGTAGGATATATCATACAAGTGCCTAACAAAAGATTTTGTTTTAAAAAAAGAATATATTTTTAAAATGCTCTGTTCGTCTTCACAAGCTACACGATCTGGCATTTTTATATTCATTTTTTTATACTATTTAAAGGTTATGTTTTTTCAATAACTTAGTTATTTCAGCATTATGGTATTCCATTATGAGTTGGAAGAACAGAACCAGAGCAGCTGTCAGACTGACTGAGCCTGAAACCTTTCAATTTGAGCTTATGAAAGATAAGGTCACATATGCGCGCCACACTCACATGTGATACGCAGTTGGCCCGATGCACCGACACACACGCACAGACCCACACAAAACAAATAAAACTGGTGCTCTGCGCTGGGCTTTTATCACTTCTTGAGGAAGAGCATTACAAAGAAAACAGAGGATGCACTTTTAACCCTGACCCTGTGTGAGGAAAGAGTGGCCTAACTGTGGCCTTACCTGTAATAAACCCTTTACCCTAAACACTGGATCCTAAATCACTCTACAGGACTCTGGAGTATCGAATATCACTTCGTACGGGCGTACATACATGGGCACATGGCTGCAAACAAATGCATGCAAATTGACAAAGTTGCACAAAACAAACCACCTTTACAACCGCGCTTCTTCCTCAATAGCACAAACATCTCATTATCATCTCAAAAAGTTTATTCAACGAAAAACTGTGGTGAAACGCGTGAAGATCAGAGAGCGCGTGTGTGGGGTGCGAGGGGTGTTAGTCACCCAAACGGAGGTCCTAGAAGGGCACTCCAAAGTTGTTAAGGTTTAGCACCGGCCCACAACCTGTTTACTCCATACAGAGAGGCTCTCATGTGAGGGCACAGATCACACACCATCTCAATTTTACTTAAAGATGATGGAGAATAAAAGATACTGCTGGCCAAAAAATTCAATGTTTCGCTTAGATTAACATCTCTTTGACTTTAAGAACCACAGACATCAAAACAAGGGATGAAATTAGGTGAAATAATGAGGGAAGTATGTGAGCAATTTAGGAACATTAAAAGGTATTACTTAAACATTGTGGGGGAATAAGTCAATGATGCATTTCATTTTCCACATAAAGACTGCGGCTACTGCCATGAGTTCCCACTGAGGAAGAAAACGAAAAGCCAGTCCTGAATGAAGAACAAAGAAATGAGAAAAAGAAAGAGAGAGAAAAATGATGAATTATGTTTACCTGGTCTTTACAACATCCAGTGGGTGCATCAAGCAAATCTCCACAAGACCTAAAGGGGATGAAAAAATACATAATTACATATCCATTACAATGTCCTGTTAAAACTGATTACATCAGTCGTCGAAATGAGACATGAGTAAAACTAATCTCTTGTTATTCACTCCCAGGCCATGAAGCTGTCATTACCAAGTGCCATGTTTTCTTTCTCTCTCTTTTACTTTCACTCGTCATATTTCACATAGCTGTACACGTCATTTTTGGTATAATATGATTCAAAATTGGCACTCAGGTTATTCATCTGGGACATTCAACTCTTGTGACAGTTTAAGCTGGTTAATCATCCCAAATATGGCTTCACTTTCTAAAACACAACTATTGAAAGACCATTTGGATTCTGCCAAGCACCAAGCCTCCTGAGACTAAGGGCCAATCTCATTTCTCTGTCTTACCCCTTCCCCTTTGTCTTCGTCTTCCCCTTGCCCCTCGAAACCGAGTAAAGGGGTAAGACAGATCGTTCGTCTAAAAAATGAGACACCACTCGATTACCGTTTGCGTCACCTTCCCTTGCCGCTAACTGGCTGCTACGTAAACAGACAAGCGTTGATAAACAAAGAAGATGCCGTTGTCTCAGGTTGTGGTATCGATTGCCTGAGCGGAGCTCAACAAATAGCGCATAACTTAGCTGCTAGCTAGCGCCTTAACTAGCGATTCAAAACAAAAACATTACAATTAAAACCACTTGAACATTTTATTAAAACTATCATAAAACATGAGTGTCATAATATAATCTCAATTAACCTGCAGAAAATAACGTTACTTTCATTTGTGCGACTCCTTGACAGGCCGACGTTCATCAATAAAACGTCTTGATGCCGGCTCTCCTGAGATATTCCTACGTTAAAGTTTACCCCTCGCTTTCAAGTGTGGTCCTTATCACACTTCGTTTCAAGGGCTATGTATCCCTACGCCTTGGCCCTAGCCCTTGATTAAAATTGAGAATTGAGACACCACTTCGCCTCACATGAATGCACAAAACCGAGGTGAAGGGGTAAGGGGTAAGAGAGAAAAATGAGACGCACCCTAAATACGTGCACCCCAATCCACAATCATGGATTAAAAGATGGATTAAAGGGAGACTCCACTTTTTGTGAAACTATGCTCATTTTCCAGCTCCCCTAGAGTTGAACATTGGATTTTTACCGTTTTGGAATCCATTCAGCTGATATCCGGGTCTGGCGGGATCACTTTTAGCATAGCTTAGCACAATCCATTGAATTTGATTAGACCATTAGCATTGCGCTAAAAACAAATAACCAAAAAAGTTTCAATATTTTTCCTATTTCAAACTTGACTCTTCTGTAGTTACATCGTGTACTAAGACCAATAGAAAATTAAAAGTTGCGATTTTCTAGGCAAATATGGTTAGGAACTATACTTTCATTCTGGCGTAATGATCAAGGACTTTGCTGCCGTAACATGGCTGCAGCAGGTGCAATGATATTACACAGTGCCCAAAAACAGTCCCCTTAGTAACTTTCAATGGCAGGGGAATATTTTCGGGCAGTGCATAATATCAAAGTCCTTGATCATTACGCCAAAATGAAAGTATAGCCATATCTGCCTAGAAAATCGCAAACTTTTAATTTTCTGTCGGTCTTAGTACACGATGTAACTACAGAAGAGTTTAGTTTTCAATAGGAAAAATATCCAAACTATTTAGTTTTTTTTAGGGCAATGCTAATGGTCTAATCAGATACAATGGATTATGCTAAGCTGTGCTAAAAGTGGTACCGCCAGACCCGGAGATCTGCTGAATGGATTCCAAAAAGGTAAAAATCTAATGTTTACTCTAGGGGAGCTGGAAAATGAACATATCTAAAAAAAAGTGGAGTGTCCCTTTAATACCGTACAGCGTGATCCATGCATTTGTAAATACAAATAAAAAGTTGCAAATATTTGCAAACCACGTGCACCCACGGTTGATTTCACCGTTGGTGCGGGTGCAAATGAATATGCATCTGTCTTCATTAGATGGAGGGATTTTCCCTGTAAAATTCCAATGTAAGAGCCACCGAACTCGCATCCGACAGGAGCAGCTTGGCCAGCAGCCATATTCGTCACTCTGATCTTGTTTTTGCCTCCTTGCCACTCCACTGCAACTGACATGCGTGCGGTAAGGGATCTGGCAACAAAATGGCCTCCACGCGGAGATGTGGGACGTTGTGCTCCCCCGGCCTGCAAGTCATTACCATCATCCATTTTATTCAGTTCCAATGTGCTGATGGACCTAAACTCCCAAAGTATTTTTGAATCCTATTTTATCTGGACCGGCCTGTAAAGAGGCTGCCATAATGGCCCTTCTAATTCCAGGACTGCAGTTCGTATTCGCTCCAGCCATGAGAGAGGGGCTGACGGGTATTTAACATGCCGAATAATGGTGATTTCACACTTAAAAACATTGCAAATACCTTGGCTGTGCTGTTACCATACAGATCAGGTTCCATTCAGCAGAAGCAGCAAACAACAGTTGAAACCGAATCTGTGTTGGTACACAGGTTATGTAAATAGTTAACAGTAAGATTCAGTGTGTGTTTTGTGCTAAACAGTAGGTGACACGAAGAAGGGAAAAACATTTTTTTGTGGACGACAAGTATAAAGTAGCTGTAAGACACTGATACAGCTCTTCAAACAGACTAAGGAGGTGTTCGAGGAGCGAGATAAGTAAACAGTCTCGGTGAGACTTCACCCGAGGCATTTTTGAATAATTATGAGTCTGCAATTCTCAGCTCTATTCTGCCATTTACTTTAATGGCTTTCCTCACAGATTCCTCTGTGTGTGTACACAGCTGCTGAGAAATACAGTCCTATTCTAATTTCCTCCATTAAATGTATTGTCCATAAACAAGACATTGCCTCTTTGGGGATTTTCCAGGAAAGTAATTACCATGAGAAATACTGAAGACAGTCTAGGCACTGCTACAGCAGAAGATCAGACAGAGACTGTCATAAAGCAAATGATGCATACAAAGGTGCTAAAAGAGAAATTACACACGCTGGTGTTGAACTTTTTTTGGCATGTTACCTGTAAAGGAACATAAGACTTTTGAACACAGTTTGTGGCACAAATCCTAGCAGGAAAATTAGACGCTTTAACTCATCTCACGTCTACTGATATGAGAGTGCGAAGAAACATCAATAACGTCAGAAAGTTGGGTTTATCTTACTCTGCTTGTCTCCTAAGGCTAATTAATGCAATGCCATTTATTTGAATTATTAACTCTTTCACCGCCAGCGTTTTTAAAAAAAGTTGCCAGCCAGCGCCAGCGTTTTTCATGATTTTCACCAAAGTTTAATGCCTTCCAGAAAATGTTCTTCTTTAAATAAATAAACATACAATATACCAAATGAAAGAACAGACCCTCTGCTTTCAAACAAAAAAAACCGTTTCATCCTACCTTTAGTGGTTCTTTTGCAATCAGCTTTTGAATATGGGTAGGTTTTTGCAAAAACACCATATTTTGAGCAAAAAGCAAAAATAATTCCATATTTGTGACGGACTTTTCATAGAGATCCCATTCAGAGCGATCTTTAAAACAGACACGGACATGCAGCAGCTTGCCATAGGGCAGTACTTCCGGTTTTAAAAAGTTGCGGAAGGGCGCCACCTAGTGGATAATAGCGGTATTGCGGAAAGACGGAAAATCTCGTCATTGGCGGGGAAGCGTTTTCTCTTAATTGACGAGATATCTCGTCAATGGCGGGGAAAGAGTTAATGGCTGCCAGGGCATTACTGTGAAAAATAATGCTAGACACTCTGGAGACATATGATTTCCATTTCAGCGCTCTATGCATCCAGACGAAATAAAGTTGATAAAGGTGGTTTTAAAGGGATAGTTCACCCAAAAATGAAAATTCTGTCATCATTTACTCACCCATATGTTGTTACAAACCTATACACATTTTTTTGTTCTGATAAACACAAAGGAGGATATTTTGAGAAATGTTTGTAAGCCATTCGTGGACCCCATTTACTTCCATAGTATTCTTTTTTCCTACTATGTAAGTGAATGGGGTCCATGAACGGTTTGGTGACAAAAATTTCTCAAAATATCTTCCTTTGTGTTCATCAGAACAAAGACATTTATGCAGGTTTGTATCAACATGAGGGTGAGTAAATGATGACAGAATTTTCTTTTTTGGGTGAACTATCCCTTTAAAGTGATACTTTAAATTACCCCATTAAGCAATCCGAAATACATATGTTTGTCATCTTTTAGGCAAACACATTTGGAGTTATTTTAGTAAATGTCCTTCCTTTTTCAAGCTTATATTGGGAGAAAACAGGGAACAACTTCTGACTTTGAAGCCTAAAAAAGTGCATTCATCCTTAACAGAAGTAACCCACGCAGCTCTAAGGCATGAATAAAGGTCTTTCTGGGTAATCGATGCGATATTGTAAGACAAATATCCATATTTTAAACTTTAAACTAGCTTCTGGTAACAACGGCATCTTGGACTCACGTGATTTAGGAGAGTCACTGAGCAACGTACCTTTGGCAACAAATGCTCACTACTAACTCTATTGAATTGCATGACGCTGTTACCAGAAGCTAGTTATTATAGTTAATAAAGTTTGAAAAATTGATATTTTTCTTACAAAATCGCATTGATTACCTGCAAAAGACCTTTATTAACCCATTGGAGCCGCGTGGATTACCTCTGTGAAGCATGAATGCACTTTTTTGGGTTTGAATGCACTTTTTTAAAGTCAGAAGTTGTTCCCTGGTCTCCCAATATACGCTTGGAAGAGCAAAGACATTTACTTTGTCGAGATCCTTATCCTATGATAAAACAAACCCTTCTTTCAAAGATGGTTTAGAGAAAATGGATATCTAGAAAACAACCGGTTGTACACTTGGAATGAATGGTGAGTATAGACAGAGATTAGAATTAGAATTAAAATTTAAAGCTATATTAGACTGATACAAATGTATCAAATTATTTAGAAAGCAGTAAGGCCAATTGGCCAATAAGAGGTTGAATGTTGTTGTGTGTAAAGTTGGTAACACTTTACAATAAGGTTCATTAGTTAACATTAGTTAATGTATTAATTAACATGTATAAAACATGAGCAATACATTTGATACAGTATTTATTTTTCTTTGTTAAGGTTAGTTAATAGAAATAAAGCTTTTAATTGTTTGTTCATGTTAGTTCACAGTGCTTACTAATGGTAATGCAGGGTTCCCACACCTTAGTTAACTTAAAATTCAAGGACCTTTCAAGGACTTTCCAGGTCGAATACCCTCCAATTCAAGGACTAAATGTGGGGACACATTTCAAGTAAGAGCAGGGTTACATCGTGTTACCTTTTAAGATACATTGTTACAGTTCCCTTTAGAGGGAACTCGCGCTGCGTCACTGCGGTGACACTTTGGGGACGCCTCCAGGGGTAAGTGTGTCTGAATGTGTATAATCAAATTCAACCAATGGTGATGCTTAATGGCAAAGACAAAGTGACGTGGGAGCCAAGAAGTATATCACTATCTGAAATATTGCCAGACACGTTACAGAGACGCAGGAAGTATGGCAAGGCAGATGCAGCGTCTTTTTCCCTTCTGAGGGAACAACAGTTACATACGAAACCCGAGACGTTTTCATGTGTCAAACACAACTATGCAAAAAAAGACATAAAGAAGTAAACCGCACACCTAACTTGTCAAATGTCTTAAAAATAGGCACCGGAGCAATGTTTGTGGTAACCGTGG